>NC_049979.1:11595383-11755259 GCF_000003815.2 Branchiostoma floridae | reverse complement strand
CAGAAAAATTCGAATGCCGGGTTGGAAATCTATGAAGTCCTGTTCATAAGACAAAGGTCTTGCATACATGAAATGAATACTAAAATAATAAAAAAATGATATATAAAAATATAATATCAATAAATAAATAAATAGAATATTTATATATTATCTTCAATATTTAAAAAGAAAAAAATTCACTCTCGGATTCGAACCAGGAACTTTCGGATCCGATGACCTATGACTTGACCGATTGAGCTAAGTTGTTACGTGTATTGTCTGTGAGTGTAGTCGATACTGAACAATGGAGCATTTGCTACTGTAAGAAAGGATCGCTGTTTTTGATGGAGTTTCATGCAAACAACATCAAGAGCCTCTGTTTACATCATGAATAGTAGTTTAGTGGCGAGTGTTTTGCGAGAATCATCTTACCGCGCATAGGAGCCGCTGCACGGTATTTTCCATTACCATGAACAGAAAAATTCGAATGCCGGGTTTGGAATCTATGAAGTCCTGTTCATAAGACAAAGGTCTTGCATACATGAAATGAATACTAAAGTAATAAAAAATGATATATAAAAATACAATATCAATAAATAAGTAGAATATTTATATATTATTTTCAATATTTAAAAAGAAAAATATCCGCTCTCGGTTTCGAACCAGGTACTTTCGGATCTGAAGGCATAGGATTTTACCGATTGAGCTAAGTTGTCACATATACTGTATGTGAGTGTACATTATGCTTTAACCTCACTACATAGTATTATTTATGTCGATTTTCGGTCGCTTTCTTGATAAAATCTTTTTTTTTCTTGTGCAATCTTGTGGAATAGATGTTATATGGCCATTTTCCAGGATATTGAAGTCCGAAACCACAATGCAATGGTATTTCCGTTGTAGCAGTTGTAGCAGTTGCATGCGGTCTCGTTGAACCAAAACCAAGCACCATCGAAGCAACCACTGAAGGTAAAACCCAATACATTGCGTTTCGTCGCCAGAGGGCGACGAAACGCAAAAAATCAAGAAACCTATAATTTTTCAGGCTTGGTAGCATGCAGGAATCATTCATTGCAGATAACCAAGAAAGAATAATGAAGATCAGATCTTCTCTGAGCCTACTCTTGCAGAGGAGCCCCATACAGCACTGCGATGACGTGGAATGACAGGATACTCAAGAGGAAGAACAGGAACCCTTTCACAAAGGAGGAAATCTGTAGAATAAGAAAAATGTTTCGATTATTATAGCAATGTTAGATAGTAACTATCATGCGATTCAATCTTCTTTTATTTACGTAAATAATAATCTTCTTTTTTGATGTTTTTTTGTAAGCAATATGTGAGAGGTGATGAAAGGTGAAGGCCCCTGAATTGTACAGTTTCTGTCCCGAGTCTCCCAACATTGTCTCGATTTACGTCATGTCTCATTGCCTTATTAACCTTATACATATATTAGTATATTATTACCCACACTTCCTGCCACAGTCACAGCGCATGTGCGTACTCGGAATGGTGAATTGACGTATTGCTACAGTACTTAACGTCACTGTGATGCAGAATTGTTTCTACTTCAAACTTGAAACACCGGTGAAACCTACTAAAACCTCTTCTACTGAGAAATTAATTCCCCGCAATAAATAATGAATTCAAAAGTTTCAAATTGAATATTAAAATCAAAGCCAAAATACCAAGCCTGCACCAACCTTCCATCCCTTCACAGGCCTTCCTGACACAGCTCCTGCGTTTGTAGCATTGTTCTTCTTCTGCACGTCAACGGACACATGTAACTGTACCGCCCCATAGGCCACACAGAAATAACGGAGAAACACCGTGGGCTTCTGCAACAGGCTACACGAACTTAGAGTGGACAGCAACCAAAGCGAGAGCAACGCAGTCGCTCTTAAGAGACACAGATTAGCGAGGTTTCTCATTCTCATTACTAACAGCTGTTATTGTCTGATATCTGATCCAAAAATCAAGGAAATCAAGGTGAAAAGGTGCAAAACACGAAATTTTCAGCCAAATGCTGCCATTTTGATGACCTTTCACCTTTCACAAACCAAAACGCAAAAATAGAGTAACGTGTTAAGATTAATTTCTCATTCTCTCATATATATAGACACAACTCTTTAATAAAAAATAAAAAAAATATTTATTAGATGTCATTATGAATGAAGATTGTACTATTTGGCCCGTCAAATTCTCTTTTTTCAGTCTTCAACCTTTGAGTAGTGATGCTATCTCCCTGCCTTTCTTCTTTCGGTCTCCTCGCCCCTCCCCTCCTGTTTGCGGGTATCAAAAACAGCGGATTGCACGATAACACAGAGCATCTGTTACCTGAGGTAAGCCTTAATGTTTTTTTATTGAATGAAAATTTTGTGACATCATTGTTTTTCACTCTATTATTCAGGGGTGATCACTCGTGCACTCTTGTTTGCAGTCGTACAGATTCAAGGGTTGATATTATGACTGCAAATGCAATCAAGAGAAGCCATACAACAGTCATCACAGCTACCAAGCATGTATGGCCTACAACTACAGGATTTCTAAGTAATCTAGAGGCAATAAAGGTGTTGCTTTTCGTAGTCACTTATAGTGAGCCTATAACCTTCTTCACTTGTTAATGAGTTAAGTGGCTATTTACAGGATGTTAAAAAAACTGTTTTATCGACTGGAATCACACTGATTCACAGGAATATCAAACGTTAAATGATCCAATCAAGGAATCAATGCAAAAGCTCAGTGCAGAGCGATCGACCCATAAGCCTTGCATGCCAAAAAATTCTTATTGACAGGAACAGTTTGTCAATAGTGCCCCAAATTCTTGATAAATCCTGTCAATAACCTTGACCCTTTTTCTAAATGAATGTTGTTCCATCACAGGCACCCATCTGAGCCAGTCCCTTCAGCCTCACCTCAGCCATGGTGATCTACAGTGTGTTTGTGGTTAACAAGGCGGGGAGTCTGATCTACCACAACGACCACTCCTCCTCACGCCCGGAGGTGGAGAAGACTTTCGGGTTCCCGCTGGAACTCACGCTGAAGCTGCAGGACGAGCGTCTCCTCGTCATATTTGGTCAGCGGGACGGCATCCGTGTGGGACACACGCTGTTGGCCATCAATGGAGAGGACGTGTCGGGGACAAAATTGGGAGCTGATAATGAGAGAAACGTGATGGACGTCCTAAACGATCCCAGCAACTATCCCATTTCCATCAAGTTCGGTAGACCCAAGCTCTCCAGCAATGAGCGAATCATGCTGGCTAGCATGTTCCATTCGCTGTTTGCCATCGGCTCGCAGCTGTCGCCTGAGCCACACTCGTCAGGAATAGAGGTACTGGAGACGGATGCCTTCAAGCTACACTGCTTCCAGACACAAACAGGTACATGCAGCTTCACAGGTCCAGTTGGTTTTCTTGAAAGAATCTCGTACTGGTATTCAAGTCATGCCTTCAGTTATTAACCCAGAATTGAGGTGGTCAAAAACTTATTTTTTGCCTTACCCCAGTATATAAAACTGGTGAAAAGAACTGTAGGAGCATCCTTATAAGATGGCTTTACAAAAACATTTACCACTAGATATTCAAAGGTTTAATGTATTATAGCCAGGTGCTGCCCTGCCAAGTGCTTGCAAAGTTGGTGTGTTACCCCAAAGGGTTGTTGTTACACAGGCTTAGTATGTAGATACAGATACAGAATCTATGGGGGGCGGGGGTTGAGGATATGCAAAGGATTTCGTTATCTGCATTTGACTTACATGTGTATATTATGTGCATTATTGGGGTACACATTTTCCAGGTACTGCAAATACACGGTTTCCTACCTTCACAAGTGTTCAGTGTACAAATGTGCCCGACTTGTTATCAAACATTGTATTTTCCCTCAGGTATAAAGTTCATTGTCCTGACAGACCCCCGGCAAGGTGGAGTGGAAGCCATCCTACACAGGCTGCATGAGCTGTACGCAGACTACGCCCTGAAGAACTCCTTCTATGCCCTGGACATGCCTATCCGATGTGAACTGTTTGATACAAGTCTTCAGGCAGTCTTAGAGCAGGCGGAAAAATCAGGGGTCTATTCAGGAGTTTAGATCTTCAGAAGGAATATAATATATATAGGTGACTGTAATATAATCATTATGATCCTCATTATGACAGGGTTGTGTTTACCGTGCTTGTGTTGACGAAGCCCGCCCTCGACACACAAACGTTCTTCTGGAATAGCTACATGTATACTTCTGGTATGGATATGATTAAATACCTTTAGTGAAATAGATTTTGTTTTGACACTGGCACTGACAGGGAACATATGTTTGCATGACTGCTCAATCACAAAATGAAAATGTTACCTACACGTTTATAAAATATTTAAGAAGCACTGTAATGGTAGGCCCACACTTATCATATATCACAGTTTACTGAGGCCAATTGGAGGCATAAAAAAATTGTCAGAACATTTACCTGTTAATGAAAGAAAGTTGCAACTCCTAGAGTTGAAAAATCATATGATGGATGTGACTGTGCTGTAAGAGTGGTATTTGATGTTGATAAAATATAGAAATTAAATTGGGAGCCACTTGAGGAAGAGAGGTTGTAATTTCAACCTTTCCATGTCTTTGTACCAATAAAGCATATAACGTTTCATCTGTTTTGTGAAACACTAAATGATACCTACTGATATTGGTCTTGCTCCCTTGTGGAATTAATCTTAGTCTTTTTGCATAATAATTGTAAAGTACACCATTACATGTTACACTTCAAAAGAAAGAACACATTCCATTCAAAAGAACCACAGGTCAATAGTCTTCATTTTTTTTTATTAGATATAAAAATTTTGTCATTAGACTATAGAGTTAAATATATATTTCTGTTACAAGGCAGACAATAACAACTTCTTATTTTTCTGTTTAACAGCTCTTTGTTTTCATCATGTGGGAACAGTTGCTCAGACTTGTGTCTGGGGAAAGCTGTGTATGTTGCTTTTCTCTGATGAGCAATTCCTACCTACTTTTAGTGGCAGACCTATGACAAGCTTCTGACATGTCCATTCAGAGTTTAGTTACAGTTACAATATGATAGAAATCTGCACATTATCTTCAGTTCCAAAAACTTAATGCACATTTTAGCTACTTAATAGGCAGTGTAAACTTTGATTGCGTTGTAGCCTGGGTACCATCCTTCATAGTAACCACTTGCTCAATCTCCTTGCTTGCTATCTGTGATTAGCAAGTGAAGTGATTGAGCCACCAGTTACTATGGAGGATAGCACCTAGGCTCGCTGGGTTGTTGGAAGATCTAAATTTCTTTTCAACATTACGCATATTGTGAAGTATTCCTAAGATATACTATCTATGTCATGGAAGCTCCAGTATACTTAGCTAACTTATCAGGACCATTGAGTATTTCCGATGAAGTGTAAGGAAGGAAGGTACAGAGAAATGCAGGTCCTTATAACCATTGGATTATCAGATATTATTCTGTATAATTTACCACTAGTCTACAGAGATTGCAAGTCATTGCACATTGTTTGAAAGAGAAGGACCGTTTGCCATCCCATTTTTGTAATTAAGGGTCAGGAATGGTCTGAAGCTCCTACGAGTAGATCGATGCACTGCTGCACTTTATCCACCATGGCTTTGTCATCACCACTGTTCTCCAGAATCAGCTCTGCTAGTTCTGCAAAGGTCCCATCCTCTTCTTCTTCTGATGAAGAAAATTCATTCACAATTCGCATTAACAAGGAAGTAAATTAATGTCAAAACAAACAATTGAGAGCTTTGTGAAATTTCTGTTGGAAGGAATCTGAAAAGTTGTTAAATTCTTGTAGTCTCACCTGCTGGATTAGGTTTGTGGATAGACAGGCAGCCCAACATGGAGTCGCAGGCGGCAGCTGCAATATGTCTCCTGTATCCCTGCAATGTAATATTATCTAACAGGTTTATCTTCACAATGGTTAAGGAGTTTCCCCAGCACTGCTTCCATCGGTCTTTTCAACTCAAAATTATCAATGAAAATTTACTGACACATCTTAATATGCAAACCTCACAATGCTGCTCCTTACAATCCCTATAATGCCTCAGTCAAGTTTCCAAACAGGTAGGTTAACAACAAATTACAGGGATTTCCCATCCACTCAAGCCAGCTCTCTGTTTTATTTTGAATTAAAAGTCAGCCCGAGTCTTGATGAACAATAAGCAGAATACAAGCTGAAACCCGACTGTTGAAGCATAGACAGGTTCCCTGTCCTGGAAAAGTTAAACTGTAATTTCCAACATGAAATTGGATTTACCCAAGTTTTGGAACAGCTCCATTTTTTGACAACAAGAGAACAATCCACTGCTTCTGTGACATCACGTTACGTAGATAGCGTAAGATGTGACTCAGTGAGCAGCAGATCATATTTCATAAGTTGCATGAAGTCTATGGCGTACACTATCTCTAAGTAAGTCCAATTTTTGTGTTGGAAATTACAATTCAACTTTTCCTGAAAGTCTTATATAGATGGCTGCTTAAATCCCAATGGCAAAAAAGTCTGGCTCTGTGTCCAGGGTTCTCACTAAGTCTGCAATTTTTGTGATAGAAGGTACAGTTCAACTTTTCCAGAATGTCCTCTACCAACACAGATCTTACACTTTCAAGTAATGGGTCCTGTCCTGTAAGCTGTAAGACAGCCTTACCTGCAGTGACTGGTTCTGTAGCAGCAATGTCCACCAGCTGTCCACGCTGTGTACTGATACTAATCTTTTCTCAACAATCATGTGGAGGATCTGAACCATTCCTGTCCAGCTGGCCTGAAGAAATGGACTATAGGTTACAACTTGGAACAACTTTGATAAGTTACAACTTCTTACAGGTCAATACACTGCAATTGTTGTACCTAAAAAAAATTCTAGTTGGTCAATATGATGGGCTGTTTTTATCGTTTGGAAATGTAAGAATGACCATATTGTAAAACCTGACCACGGTTTGATAACTGTCCTTCACCCTCCTCAACGGAATACTGACTGGTTCTACAGTCAAATCCAAACAATCCAAATGATGAAAAGAAAAAACAAGCTGCCGTACCTGCATGTTTGGTGATCTCTGCTGTAACAACAATACGTTTTTAGGAGCCAGAAGATTCTGGAAGGGGGGCGGGAGGGGCAGCTCACAGGCCCAGATCTCCAGTAGTAGGGAGAACACCTGGCTTTGCTGGTTCCCTTGGCTGAAGATAACTGAAAAATAAATGTCTATGTAACAAAATGATTGCAACTGTAAGTCCTCAAAGAATGATATTACATATATTATGGTAGAAGAATATGTAAGGTACATTTGTGGTCATAATCAGTTCTTGCTTTACATTTTGTATTGTGATGGTGCAAGAAAACGACAACATTTGACTTCAAGAACATACACTGCATAAAAGGTTCATAGTAATGTTTTATTGGAACAGTTACTGTTGATTCAATTATTTTTGCAAGGATTTGATTGCATAGTAATTGCAGAGAGAAGGTTTATGTGGTGTGCTAGATAGTGGTGTGTTAGATAGTGGTGAAGTTATAGTCATGATTTTGCAGTGGACAAGAATGTGAATATAAAACAACTGTCAAAATTTAGAGTATATTTCTGCATGTCCCTGCTATCTGGTACTCACTAGAACCAGCAGCAGCTTCAACACTCAGGCGGGACAGGGACTTCAGCGAGGAGGTGAAGATTTCCTGCAGCACATCAAAGTTAAGATTAAACTCAATCGGTATCATATTAACAATAACAACAGAACAACAGATCAGATGGTGGACAGAGAGCCAAGGCAGCATACTTTCACAAGGTTTACATGCTTCTAATCTATATGTTTTATTGTAATGGCAAAGAATAAAGCAGTGTGAAACCCCCTCCTTACCTGACTGCTCTGCAGTAAGTCTCTAGTCTTGGTGAGCACATCTACAAAGTCACTCTCACTGACTGGGGACCACAAGATGCACAAAATCATTGTCTAAAATCTCCACACATATCAGAGAAAAGCATAGTGAAACATATACTCAAACAATGCAGGATAGATTCTTACTTAGCAAGGTTATATACAAAGCTTCAAAGTTATATACTTCTGCAAACATTCATTAATGAACAACTGTCATCATCACTTTGATAGCATATATACATGTAGAAAGTACAGTCAAACCTGTATTAGGGGCCACCTCTACAGAGGGGCCACCTGTCCATAGTGGCCACTTTTTGTCGGTCCCTTGGGTATTTTATCTACAAGTTGCCACCTCTATACAGAGGCCACCTGTCTATAGTGGCCAAATTTGTTCGGTCCCTTGAGTGGCCGTTATAGACAGGTTTGACTGTATATGCAAAACTAATACACTTGCTTTGATTATCTTTAAATTTTAACATTCTAAAGTAGCCATTTGGCACCATATTTGCCTTGGCCATGCTACTAGGTAGCATGAAGAAGGCTAAGTATTGTATCAGGCTGAGATTGGGGAATTCTGAGAAAAGACTCACCATTTTGACTGCGTCCAGGACAGAACACCCTGCCCAGCAGATCCTGCATGGTTGGACAAATGTGACATACAGACAGGTAAGTCTGATACTGCTCATCAGGATAAAAACAACAGTTACTGCATATATACTAACCTGTTGCTTTGATAGACCGTGTGTTTGACTACAGAATGAATTGTTCAGAACAAAAAGATGTAATCCCAACTAATGAGACATTATATTAGGCTACTTAATTGTTTCAAACAATGTCATGTAGAAAGATCCAAGTGAGAGGGTAAAGTTACTAATGCCTTGAAGAAATAGTAACTGAGCAAAATTCTTGCCTTCAGTTTTTCCAACACTGCAGATGGTTCCAGCTCAGGTTTTTCTTCAGCTTCAGCACTTGTCCTGGGTAAAAAGGTCTGTTGTTTGGATGCCTGTTTCAACAGTCTGTCATACTCTGCCTCCACCTCTTTCTGGATCAATGCTGTAACAGACACATACATGTTAGTAGCTTTCCAGTGTCAGCAAAGAAGACTGCACTACAACTTGATGACAACAAATACATTTAGGCAATATACTGACCATCTATTATTATTATGAGTACACAATTCTTAGCCGAACCGATTTACATCAAATATGCCTTTATAACTCAAGTAAGACTGTAGGTTGGTTCCGTACCTGGCACTTTGTCTCTTGTCCACCTGACAACCTTGTCATAGGCTAGTCTGAAGGCAATACCCCCTGCTGTCTTTACGACCTATATTTAACATAAGTAAAACATTAAGGAAAGGAACAAGAGACAGTATCTTTTGTTAATTCCCATTATTTACGGCGCATTCTATGCAATGGAGGATTTCCACGGGTACAAGTACAAAATGTGAAATGTAGCCATATGTATTGCAGAGGTCAATCCATAACATGTAATAATCAATGAAGACCTTTATTGTAAATCTTAAAATGATAAAATCAACACCTGTTTTCAAAGTACAAAATGGTGAAATATACATCCATGAGGCTCAGAAAAACCCATAGCCTGAGGACCAGGTTTCCTGTAACATCTCTAACCCCAACAATAGCAAATGCCAACCTGTGGGCTGATCTCCTCTGCCACAAGGCTGTTCAAGGCTTCCATCACTTTGGTCTCACAGAACCTGTGTTCAGTGAGATATTATGCCTTTTAGAATGACAGCATGAATACACAAAAACCTTAAATGATCATTTTGATATCATATCAGTTGCAAGAACAACAGCAAATATTTGTGACATTACAGTTTAAGTAAAAGAGAAACATGCAGACAATTAATGGTAACAATTTGGTGCTGACAGCATAAGACAATTTACATCTATTCTATTGGGACAATGTTATGGTAGTGCTATAACAACCTTTTCCCAGCCTCGTCTGCCTGGTGTCTAGCCTCCTCCACCACAGCTGTGATGATGGGTTTGGTGGATTTGGTCTTCTCTCTTGCTCTTTCCTGGGTGGTATCAAAACAGCAGAGAATTGTTTCTTCAACATTTAATGTGCATGGCATATATCTAGTCATATGTTAGCTACAAACTTTTTTGCTATTATACAAATACTAAGTGCATTTCACAAGAGTAGTCCAGTACTCACAATGCAAGCACAAAAAAAATCCAGCAATTCAACATCAGAACATTGTTTCTTGCATAGCTTCTAACTTGTTTAATCATAGAAAGCAGCAATTTGTGTTTAAAGAGACAAACAACTCTGTAAGGCCACAGCAAGTAAATTTTATGGATGACATCAGCGCCCGCATTAATTTTTGCCTGATTTCAGAAAAAAAACAAGAATTTTTTCTTCTACAGGGATGGTCAACATGACAATTAAGTACCAAAATGAGCAAATATGTTGTGTTGTAGCCTAATAATTGTACTTGTAGAAGTGACACTTTCGAGGTACCGAGGACTGTAGTTGTAAACATGAAACTTATTGGATAGTTGTAAAAGTGACACCAATATGGAAGTCATGAGTGTGGTTACCAACTTTGTGATGCCAGTCTACCACACTAGTGTCAATTTTACCACACCAGTACATGTCTTGAATACAGGAATGAATGCCTTGTTGGCTCTAATACCATGTTTTGTCCCTTTACTTCTTGTTACAACATTCATCACAACTTTATGGTGCCTATTTTTGAAAATGTAGACATCTTGTTTTTTTTCACCCATCTTGTTTTTTTTTTCGCCCTATCGAACTATTTTTGCAGTCTGCAGAGGATGTCATCCATAGAATTTACTTGCTGTGGCCTAAGTTACTTATCACTTTTACTGTTACAGTTATTTACAAGTCATTTGTTTGTGGGGGTTAATGTCACAGTAGAGAGGGAAAGGGTGTTAATGCTGTGTTTCTGTGGTAGTCATTAGAAGCACATATTTGTGTCATGGAGAGGTCACCAAGATCAACATTTCAAGATGTACCTCCTTGGTTAGTTTCTTCTCCTCAGACTCCACGACGTCCCCTATGTCTGTCCTGAGCTCCCCCCTCCTGGCCTGCACCAGGGGCTGCACCACCACGGCTCGCACATGCTTGGCACAGTTGGACGACACTCGCTCCACCACAAAGTCTACTGTTCTCTTCAGGGACGGAGGCTGGTTGTGGAAGAAACTCTCCTCCAGCTGGAGCTGGGAGTGGGAGATATTCAAATGTGGATATTTACCCCTTAAGCATTACTAACTCTAATTCTTTTGTTACTGAAAGCATAATGTTCCTACCAAAAACATCAAACAATGTACAGTCATAAGGACTACCTGGCCAAGACGGGAAGAATAGTGGTACAAAATATCACTAATGGCGATCCTAATACATTTGTAAAACAATGTGACCACTTTTTGGTATCCCCTATGGTGATCATCTGTCCGCATAGACCAGATTTCATTGTTTCCTGAGTGGTCTTTTGGGGCAGTTTTGACTGTATGTCAGAGGAGAAAAGCTATCACACTGATGATAGAGCTGTATCATGCATCTATTGATGGATATGATGATCCACCATATGAAGGCTAACTAAAAAAGAAATTATTTATCATACCTGTATCTGTTGTTTTGACACTTCCTTGGGCTCCTGGTTGAATGATAGAGGTGTGATCTTCCTGAAGGAGCCACCCTTGGAACTGATCCCTGAGTCATACTCCATCAGGACAGCTCTCAGCTCCCCTGCAGGGGAAACATCATGAGTAATATTAGTACTATTTTTTGTTTGTTTAAACCTTTGTTCACTCATGAGAAGCTCAAATCTGCATGCAGGCCACATTTCATTGATCATCAGGAAAAGGTAAGGGTTAGGGAAATGTAACAAAGATAGCAATGACAAAAACGTATGGACACGGACCACAAACTACATGTACCTTTTGGCTCTACTGTTGGTTTTGTACCATGTATATGTAATGATATAAGTTGATACATTTATTAGGACCAAAATGATGCAATCTGTATCTGTTATATGAACCTCACCTCTTCCATCATGAGCTCAATGAAAAGTGGCCTTCAGGCCATTTTGAGCTTTCTCATCAATGAATAAAGGCTCAAACAAACAATACAAAATGACATGATTTAAGCCCTAAAATAAAATAAAATATAAATCTATAAAGTTGGGAGTGGTACCCTTACACATGATATCACATAAAAACATAACAGGGTGAAAGTTTGTGTCCATTTGTTGTGTGACTTGTTGCCTTTTAAGATGTGAATGTACGACATAAAAAGATGATACATATGTGCCGTTGTTCAAACTGATTATTCAAAGCCCACATTTCACAAAAATGGCACATGTGTCAAAGTACTCAAATTAATTACCTAGATAGGGACAGCAGGTGTAGAGGAGCTGTTGATCAACCACCTGAATGGAGTCCTGGAACAAAAAACAACAGCACTAGTCAAGGATAGTCTGGCTGGACGTTTTTCAATTAAAAGAGAGGTATCCTTATATAATACACACTGTAAATTTTGAAATGTTGGCAATAGCTTTAGTTATTTTACTTAAGGGGTTTTTGCGGTGACAACTTCTCCACAAAAAGATGACACTACAAATGTACTACGAAACTCTTTTCCCTCCTATCATATCAATGGATAAGAGGCAGTCAAATATGCTGAGAAATCACATGTACATGTAACTGCAAAAATGGATGAATTCATAGTATGTGTATACCTACCAATGAGATACAGTTGTTCCTGTTAAAGTTGGGAACTACCAGTTCATCAGCATCAGGATGGAGGGTTATCATGTTGGTCAGGATGGCTGGAACCTGCCGGGAAGTTCAACATCAACCATCAGGGTAAGGATTCATACACTGTGTACTCAGTTCTTGCAATACATTTCCTGAAATATCAAATACCTCTCTTTCACCCCCCTAGTCAAATATCAAATGGCACACAGATGTTACCAATTATTACATAATTAGTTTGAACATCCTACTAAACCTTCAGTCAGATAGCTGTCTGGCACCAAATTTGGCGCTAGATTGAGGAGAGAACGTTGCTTGCTCCTTTAACATGTGAGCAAAACAACAATGGCTTATCAAGACATATCAAAGAGGTATCAATAGGATGAAGTGAACTTAACTCTTCTACCTACTTCTAATGCTAACTAAAAGTCTCATGTTTCATCCTCAGTGTGAGTTTGGGTGTAAAGAAAAGTACTGTGCTCTCCCACCTGGAACAGCCACCCTAGCATCAGCAATACCAGCAGCTGGCTGGTGGACAGGATACTGGCAGGAGAGTGGTGGATGGACCTGAAATAAAACATACCGGTACAGGATACATCAAATCTGTTTCAAGTATGTGGACCTGAAATGTGTCATATTTTCTTATACAAAATACTGTTAAACTTGTAAAAAAAGACACCCATGAGACTGCTAAAATCTGGTCTATAGGTAGGGTTCTCAATGCTTGGGTCAATGGGAAAAATCAACCAGGGACCCTGGCAACCCTGGGTAAACATGACAGAAAATAAACTGTTTCAAGCAGAACGAAGCAATGCTTTCACAAACAATATCAGTTACGATGATGTTAACTGCTGTAGCAGTACCTGTGTATGTGTAAGAGAATGGAGAGGATTTCCTTGTAGGAGTCCAGTTTCGGAGCCATGGGGTCCATCATGCTGAGGTACTCCACCACCCACGGGAGGGTCAGGATGGTACGGCCCTGTCTCAGGCTGTCCTGGAGATGCTTCATGATGTTGATTGGCTGGCAGACCTGGACGAAAACATTAAGGTGGCACGGTGATCAGTTAAGTGTTGCTGACACAGGTTCTGGCTTCAAACCCCTGGCAGCCCCTAGTATTGTGCCTGTGGGAAAAGCAGCTTACACCTCACACTACTCCTGACAGGTGCTTTTGTTACAGACGTCCTAACAAAGGGACATAAAGCTGGGGCTTTAGGTCTCGGACCGGAGTTTCTTTTACGATTTCGGAGGTTGGCGGACAGCCTCAGGCCGATGGGCTACAGTTCCACTAGTAAATGTAGGACGCAAAACTTAATCAATATGGTGGAAAGCCGTTTACTGCCTCTTTCCGACAAACCTATTGGTATCGTCTGTTGCCTCTTTATTTTGGGTAGAATATGTAGTAAAATTTAAATTTTGGACCCGAAAACTATAATTTTTTAACACTTTTTTTATCGAAGCTGCTTGGAAAAAACGAATTTTCCCAGGATAACGGCCTACGTGGTAGAGAAGCTAAATTTTTCATGTTTATGCAAAATGAAAATTAAAAAATTCCATGTGATAACTTTTTTGCAATCTCCGATGACGTAATTTCTTCGAAATCGCATAAAAAACGATGCTATTTGGGTCATCAGGCGAAAAAAACGCATCACCGTTGCAGCGGACTAATACAAAAATGGTTTCGCTTGAGGGCCCAGGGTTGGACAAGTTTTCTAAAATTGACTTGCCCGAAATCTAAATGACATTCTTCTATGTACATTCATGGCCTTCAATGGAATTTTTGTTATTGGCTCTATTTTCTGTGTTAATCAATGCTTGATGTCATGACTTTGAAAAGTAGCAAGTACATCAAAATATCACTCAATGGAGAAAAGCTAACTTGTCTGATCGGGCAAGTGGGGAAGGACATGCACTTGCCCGATTGGCATTTTCACTTGCCCGGGACTATAGGGCTAGTGGACTTGTTTATCCCTGGGGCCAACTACTCCTCACACAAAAATAATACAACCCTCTGGCTTTTCAGGAAATGCGACAAATCTATGCTCAGCTATAACGATCACCAAGCAATAGAGGGCAAAAATTAGGGAGACAACAGCGCACTTCCGGCCTATTACACCACCCTTCCGCCAACTCCGGTCAGATTTGAACTCCGACCCGGAACCTTTAGAGCCACATCAGGACTTACCTTGTTCCTGACAGAGAGTGCCGAGGCCATCATGCTCTCTGGCAGCAGCTGTGGACTGCGGTAAGGCAGGAAGACGATGAACCCAAGGAACTTTCCCAGAATTCTCAGGTTTAGCAGACAGGAGGCATAGGAGTCTCTCTGCTCCTGTGATTATGATATAAAGGAATTTCTCTACCTGCATGGCCAACTACATGTTAAAGCAGTTTTCCTTGTGAAAAGTGCAGCGAAGTTGAGATAATTTTACACAAATTACAGGACAAGATGCACAAGCTTCAATGGAATTTTTATTACCTGGTCAACACTGTCTGCTGTATTGTCAGGCAGACCAAATTGAGTGGTGTCAAGCTGTAAAGTGGATACACATATTGTTTATACCCTTACAACATTACTGAAAAGCCAAATGGGACCAAGTCGGACACATACAAATGACATGACATATGCTTTAACCTTCTCTCTGCTACCTAACTCTAAAACCAATACAGAATTGGGTATCAAAAAGCTACTTCTGTGTGCTAAAACTTTAGCAATTGGACAAAATTTACTCAGCACAGACAAGAACATAACGGAAAGCAAAGCCTTACCTCTTGAATCTCAGCTGAGAAGTTGTCAACTATTAGTTGGTTGAAGACATGACTAGGAAATAAAGTCAAAAGAGCAGTGAAACAACAATATATGTTGATAAGGGTTAGACATCCTGATAATAAAGACCCCGCCACATGTGCGATGGTGCGGTGTGAGTGGTCCAAAACCTACAGTACCTTGGCCGCACCTGGGGCAATTACTGTCGTATTGAGGTCACCTGAGTGGCGCCGAATGGCAGCTCGCTCCAGACACTTGCGACAGTCGTATTGAGGTCACCGGAGTGGCGCCGAATGGCAGCTCGCTCCAGACCCTTGCGATTTAGCCCCGCCCATTGTAAGCTCCTCGCAATTCAGCCCCTGGCTGCAAAGAGTGAGTAGTCGGCCCACCCAATAATAACAATAATAAGATGTGCCAAATAGATATAAAACCAGTTCTCCAACAAGATCTCTTCAGTGTCACTGATGAAATATAATGGATGTTATCTGAAACATGTGACCATTTCCCAAATCATATCCAGTTGCTATTTGGCAAAACAACAATGCATGTAACTTATTTCCACTATTACATAGCAACTGTGATGCAACAGAAAAGGCTGTATTAGAACAAACATACAGAAGCAGACAACATAATATGAAAGCAAATAACAGTGCAAAGTAGTCATCAAATCTAGGAGTAGGAATGAAAAAATGACAAGCCTGACCTTGCTGCTGCCTGTAGGAAGTTCTTGAAGAACTCCTGGTGCCCAGGGAAGGCGGGAGGGGGGCACGGTCCTCCTGTCCTCCAGGGGGTGATGAACCGCTCCTGCAGTCTGGGGAAGGAGACACACACTTTATAAAAGAACTTGTTTATCAAATATCACTGATACTAGTGTACGATGGAGACAAATGTTTTCAATTACATCTAAAAGGCAAAGTTACTAAGAAAAAATAGAATACATTCAGAAGACAGAGAGAGAGAAAAAAAGAGACAAACACAGACACACGCA
Source organism: Branchiostoma floridae (assembly GCF_000003815.2). NCBI lineage: Eukaryota > Metazoa > Chordata > Leptocardii > Amphioxiformes > Branchiostomatidae > Branchiostoma > Branchiostoma floridae. The sequence goes on along the minus strand of NC_049979.1, from coordinate 11,738,888 downwards.
CATAAACAACCATGCATAGACAAACACACACATACTCATCTGTTATGTCCCCAAACATTACCTTTTCAGCTTCTCTGGGTTTGACTTTCTCAGCTCAGTCAGCAGAGCGATGTCCTCCTCCACATCCTGGTCCTGCAGACTGTCTCCCTTACACATCTACATGCAACAGACAAAACAGTATATTATTGCAAACAACATGTTCAAACAACATTTCTACAGGGCTGTGTTTTTTTCTCAAATTTTAAGTTTTGGTTGTATACTTCGAATTCCTTCTTTATGTATGCACCTTCTGACAAATCGAACTTAGTAGCTATCAATACCTTTTATTACAATAAGTGTAATTAACTAATACATTAAACAATACCAGAACACATAAACTGAGTCATCTCACCCTGATGAGTTGTGACTGAAACAGACGGGCAAAGTGGATCAGACTGGCAAAATCTGCTGTTGAGTACAGCAAAAGCCTACAAAAATCACAAGGGTCATCAGTTAACTGCTGGCACACTTGAAATCATGAAAAAAGAATTGGGGTAAAGTAGATTGTGTTGTTGTACTGTTAAAATCTTCATTTTAGTCAGAAGCAGTATGCCAAGCACATCTGTACTACCTGATCCTTTCTCCCATAGCCAGCTGCATGGACCAGTCAGGCTTCAGATGTTCATCCTCCCACTCCCTCAACAGCTCATAGAACTTGTCTCTAATAAACGTACATTGAAAAATGTTAAAACAACTACAATACAACTAACTATAGTTAAAACAACTATAATACTTCTATCTAATAGTATGAACAAAGTAGATCTTCTATACAATATACAGAGCAACAAGACAACAAGTTTTGCGCAGACCATGCAAGGTCATTGTAAGAAACTTATTGCTAGCTTAGCTAAAACAACAGTGAGAGTCAGTCACATAGTGTCAGACAGAACATGTTCACCAACTGACCAAAAAGATCAAGGTAAAGTAGTGTTGGAATAATATCATCATAGCAAATTTATGCCCTATGTGTACCAATAGACCTTATGAATTATCTATTATGGCATACCTGGTCTTCTTGAAAGTGTGGAAGGAGTGGTCACTGGGGAAGTTGTGCCTGTTGTCAGTGTCAGACTGGAAGGGCACACTGGAGATGGGGGAGGCTGTGCGGAGCTCCTTTGTCTGGGAATATGACATAAACAAGCATTGCAAATAAAGTCAAATCTTCACATCATTAGAATTACTAGTATGTAAAGTTGTCAATCATCAATTTTCAATAGTAAAGTGTAAATAAAGGTTGATGTGACTTAAGAGTGCAGTATGGGAGAAAGGAGGTTATCACACTGATTAAAGTTCTTGGGACAACACAGACTCTGTATAATTTGTTATGTGATGACTTCAAGTTTAAAGAATTTAAAATTTAGTTCTAAAATTTAGTTCCAAATGAGCTGGTAATTCTATCAGTAAATGTTTATTACTAGAACTATTTGTTTCTTTGTTAAAATCAAATCAAGTGAAATATTGGCACTCTCATCAGGAAAATCAAAGGTGCTATTCATACCCTGAAGGGACATGTGCCATTTGCAGTAACCAGAGCCTGCTGCAAGGTGGGGGAGAACGCTCCTATCCTGGGGTTGTCAGCCAGAAGTCTCAATGTACCCTTGTCTAGCAGTGACAGTATTCTGAAACAAAATGAAAATCCATGAATAGTTTCATCGGGTTGGACAATTAATTGAACGTACACAACCCTCTTTTATTCTGTCATACAAGGGAAGTAACACACCACGAGAACATATTGTTGTCAAGCTACTGGTATTATATCATACTATGATTTGCTTGGACATAACAACGATAACAACTGTTCAGTGATGAATTGAAGACGACAGATAAGTCAATGAAATGTCTGCAAAAGAATAAAAGAGGGCTGTGTACCAAAGAAGACAACCAGTATGTTTAAAAAAATCACGAGAATGCCATGAAACTATACAGATCAAAGATAATCTTGTCTCAGTATCAATGATTTTGGAGTATTTGTACAAATCTACAGACATCAAGCTCTTATTCAATTACCCTGATGATTTGGTGGAAACTATAATTGGCACTGTATAGTAATAAATATCTAATGAATACAGAAAATACCCATCCAGTCCGAGCAGTAAGCCCTCACCTGAGTTGCTTCTCCAGGACACTGGTAGCAAACAGGACACAGTTATGGACAGACTGCAGGTAGTTAGTGTCCTCAGGGTCTGCTGGAAGGAAAGTAGAGGTCTCATAGGAATGTCTGAAGATGCTTTGAGCACATGGACAGTCACAGGATGTAAACATTTTAATAGCTGTTTTTTGTTGGATTACAAGATTCACATCTGTATCTGTATAAGTTTAGCTAAGTAATAAATCAGCTTTCGTGTGCATGGTTTCACACGTCATTTCCACATATCCACAGAAGAACAAGTCACTATCAATCTATTCTGTGCTGAACAATCTCTTAGTCTTAGCTATCGTACTCATGAATCACCATTCCTTGTGTTAATCTATTGGTAGAGGTACAGTATTTGCAAAGATGAGTCTTCACTGCAGCAAACAAACATCATAATAGTCAAAGGAATAAGCCTATAGCTACCTAGGTTCTCCTTGGCAGGTGGTCCATTCTCTCCTGTACCTTTGATGGTTAATAGTTGGATGGTGAAGTGAAGTTCTACTGCCAGGTTGGGGGCAAGGTTAGCTGATGTGAAGAAAGTAATAGAAAAAAATGGTCATAAAACACATGTATCAATTGTTTCACGAGTTATATTGAATAAAAACTAAACAAGCAAAGAAATTGTAAGTCGGGTGTCATTTGTTGTTAGAAGCGATGTCTATGAGGAATTTGACATAAAGCATCATATCTTGTTTTCAAGATTTCATACAGCCATATGTCATGTACTATTCTTAACATTAGACAATACTTAGCTTGCCTAGCCTGTGCTACACAATCTAATGCTGTCAGAGATTGAGCCCTCTCCCCTGGACTACTAAAATGCTATTACTACTACAGTACCAGGAATGTGATTCAGTCAGGCTACTGGTTTGCCATAATAGGCAAGAACACACTGTAGGTGAGTCACTACCTTGAATACACTGGGAGTACAGCTCTGCCAGTGTAAGAATCACATCTTCATGTGTGACAAGGTTCCTGTCAGCTATTGTCTCACTCACACTGCACTGTCTACTGAGGGCAGCCTTGGTGGGGGTGAGTATGGAAGACTTGGTGGGGGTGACGCATGGTGCAGGGTGGGACTCATCTTTGGGACTGTCCAAGTTTGTAGGCCCACTGTCACTCAACAGTCTGGACCTGTGTCAAGAATATGGGAAAATTTGTAATTGGAAAATACAAACCTCTAAGACATCAAATTCCATCAAAGATAGAATAAGGTTGAAAAAAAAAATCATCCTTGTAATGTTTGTGTACTAGGCAGTAGCGTCAGTCACTGCCGAAAGACTGGATGACGTCTGAAACACCTTTTGAAACTTATCCAGCCAGTAACTTTTATATTTTAGTACTGATGTATGTCACTAATGACAAACCTTTCCATTTTGAGCAGTTCCCTTTCCTCCTGCAGTACAGAAGTTCTGGACAGAGCCTTGGGAGGACTGCTGAATAGGGAGCTGTGGTCCTGCACTGCAGGGGAGGACGGAGCGTCTGACAGGGGAGTGGAGGTAAAGCAAACCCTACTGCTGGGTCGAGAACCGTTTTTGGTGACAGGAGTTGGGGTGATGCGTCTGGATGGCGTTATCTTCCTGTAAAAAAAAAAGCAGTGCTTCTACTATTAGGTACACTGTAACATTATGGGAGGCTTGAAACCAGCTAAGTGACGATTGATCCAAGCAGAGAGAAAACAGAAACTAGTATTGGTTTAAACTTCTATAACTGTTTGCAAGCTCACATAGGTGAGGGGCTCCCCATTGGTGGGAAGTCCTCCATGTTTCCCAGGTTAAAGACAGCAGGCTGTGGCGGAGGTTCTGATCTTCTCTTCCCGATCTGAATCTCCTTTGTTTCTGCTGTAGGAGTTCCCTTCCCCTTTCCTCCAGACTTCCTGCCAATGTGAGGAGATGCACTGTAGTTTCCTCTGTCCCTGTCCTTTCTCCCATGGCTGGCAGGATTTGGACTCTTTCTCTTATTGCCTGATTCTGGAGTCTTAAAAAGAAATTCTCCAAGGGTCACCTTCTGTTCTCTTGGAGTTTTTCTACCATGGAAAGGACTGGGAGAGTTTCTGCTACTGTTTTGAAGGATGCTGGAGAAGTGGGATGAGGATTCCCCATCAGTGAAGCTGTCACAGATGGACAAATCTTGGGAAAAAAGAGAACTGTTCTGGTTGGAAACATCCGCAGCTGGCTGTGGGTTTGGACTGACTGAGAACAACTGAGTTCTTGATGAGGAAGCTTGTCTTCTGGAGACACGGCTGGATTCCTTGACTTTCAAAGGCTTGGTGGAGGGAGTCTTGACAGGTGTCTGCACAGCAGTCTGTCGGCCATTCAGGAGATGTCCTGTCTTGTCACGCAGGTAGTTCAGGAAGAAAACTACAAACTCGTCTTGGCTGCAGCAGGTCAGCAGGTCACAGGAAGCAGCAACATCCTGTGATAGAATCATCACAGAAGTTCAGTTGTTATGGATGGAAAATTTACAGTTCAACTACGGTTCAACTTTTGAAAACGATTTCTAGACGACTCGCCCCAAGACTAACTCGCCCCAACTATTTACTACCGACTTGCCCCAAGTTATGGGGACCGGGAATACAGGATAGCCCTTGCTTTTATGCTGTCTTTATACACATATATTCTGCTTGTAAATATTACTTTATATGCTAACAAAACCTTGTCGCTAAACTTCTTTTTTTGCTCGGCATTTAGCGGCGAACTCGGGATCTGCGGGCGGTCCCGGTAGGCATGTCGGCCCGCCCGCCCGCTTTATTGATAATTTTTGCCCGGACTGGCAGCGCTCTTATGTCAATACAGCGGCAAGCTTTATTGAGAAATATAACAGAAGTATATTAGTATGTGTAGCATAGTTTCATAACAGCCTATGTGTATTAATTTGAGATACTTGAGATTACAGTGAGCGGCGCACACCCCCGGGCCGACATGCAACATATACCCGCCAACGGGGGTTACGCGCTAGCGCCCCGGCATTGATCGGGCGTTAAATAAAAGTGCCAAACCAAAGACGAAGTTTTGTTAGCATATAAAGTAGTATCTAAGTGTAAATCAGTTATTTGGATATGTGTGTAGCAGTATAAAAGCAAGGGCTATCCTGTATTCCCGGTCCCCGTAACTTGGGGCGAGTCGGTAGTAAATAGTTGGGGCGAGTTAGTCTTGGGGCGAGTTGACCTGTTTCCTTGAAAACTATATATTAGTGATCTGTTTTTTTATGTAATCTAGACCTAATTTTAATCAATTCATAACTTGATTCATAAAGATCATCTTGGGATGAACCAAGACAACTGGAAAGGACACAATGGGATGGTAGCTGCTGGATGGTAACGTAAGGGATAGTAAATAAAGGCTAGACGAAGCCCGGTAAGTGCTCTCTTTTAAAGTCTTCATATTTAAAAAGCCCGTGATATATTTAATGAAAGCTCAAGCTCAGATTTTATTTCTTTACATGCAGGGTTGGGTTGAAATCGATTGATGATGATCTATATATCTGTGTCAAGGACTTCAGTTGACCACCTTGATCTGTGATAAAAGTAGTTGGCGTTTCAATATTAACTTCGAGCTTTGTTGCGTCAAGCACCGCGAACACTCTTGCTCTATCCACATCCAAGTTCAGTCTCCCTTTCGCCTTTTGTGAACTCGCCCCCCTCCCCAAGAAGTGCAAAAAGTCGCTTTAACAGTGGTGCATAGCAACTGCTACACTTACAGAACATGAATAACTATAAGGTTCTTCTAATTGTCTTACCGGTCCCCTGCTGCCGTCTTGACTAAGCCATTGCAGGATGATTTCCAAAGTCAAATCTCCCCTCAGATCCAGCAAAGTTTTCAAGATGGCCGCCATTTTTACACATTGATCTGAAAACGAGGCTAAAACGATTATGCCCGTTTCTCTAAAACACAGACCAATCACAGTTGAGTATTTTATCCCCTTCACCAATCAACTTTCAGCATTTAGATTATGGGTCTCAACGCACCAATGGAAAGGTAGCCAGGGTTTACTTACCGGAAAGCCATTAGGGAAGGGGCAAGTGCACGAACGGGTCAGTGTTCGTGTTATTGTTGGCAGTACGGAGCTAAACGCAAGGAGAAAGGTACGTTATGTTTGATGGGTGGATGTGAACGTACTTTCGAATGTATAGGCTATCTAACAACGAGTTCCATTTCCACGTAGATCGTTGGATTGTTAGTCTTTCAGGAACCGTTTGGTGGTGCAATCCAATCTATTATAAACCTACCGCAGTTCCGCCCACTCGTGCCCGCCTACGGGACCATCTCGTGATCATCTCGCTCAGAGCTTTATAATCAGATTTGCCTCCCTTCTCAAGTTGGAATGCTGCGTTTGCATGTGTAGCAAGATACAGTCGCTGGAACATTTACGTCGATCGTAGACGGTAGAGTCAGTTTTGTGTAGGTTTTATGTATTAAAGTGGCTGCATTAAAGTGGGCGGGAGATAGCTTATTCGCGTGTAACCGTACATGAATGTTGATCTTGTCATTCAGACAGCTGTGTGCTTTTTCCATCGTAACAATGATTGTAAGATTGAACATTTACATGTACCATAGTCTTCACAAACGTACATACCATAGTATTTTGCCCTTTTAAATTCTGTACATAACAAATTTTCACGGACTAGAACCGATAGTGTTGCGACTTGCGCCGTGGATAATTTGTATCATGGATAAATGCCAAAACTCTCATTTGTGTAGAATGGACAGTTGCCAATGGACTATTTTTTTTCTCCAGAAATTCAGACCAAACAAGGCATGCTTCAGCTTGGGCCCAGCTGTGAACAGCTGTTGACAATGGATTGATGCCCACCACTGATTTGCATGTTGACACTGACACTGGATGCAACCATTTACCTGGGATGAAGGAGGCAAATGAGTTCAAGTCTTGGCTGTCCCAGCTGTCTCGAGATTTCTCGGACCTGGACGACAAGCAACGCAACGAGACTCTGGACCTCCTGATCGCCACCAGCGGTGCCAGTCAGCTGTCCCATCTATCCACTAAACTAGAGACGTTGCTGAAGAGAGACTTCTTGCGACTGTTGCCTCTGGAGCTGAGTTTCTACCTGTGTACATTTTTGGATCCCAAGACATTACTAAGGCAAGTTAGTGATGATAAAGTTGCGAGTGCAAGAAGATTTCTTGACAATGGATTTACTTAGGTTCAGTAGCCAGCAATGCTAAAAAGAATTCAGTGCCATCGCTACTCTGTACTTATCACAGTGTCTGAAATGTGAGCCGTTGTTTCTGGGCACCATGACCTTAACTACCTGTTATGAAGTTGGGTAATGCATCAAGTTAAATCCTTATTACTCTTTGCGAATTAGTAACACCTTGTCATTTCTACTTTACCTTTCGTTGATAGAATTGAAGCCCACATCTTAAGCAACCTCAGAAGTGTTATTGTAGACAGCAGTGTTGGGTAACAGAGTTTTGCGTTTGTTTACAACAAGCCGGTTTGTAAGGATTTACATGTCTGTCTACCCCTTGTGCAGGTGTTGTGCGGTAAGTAAGCAGTGGAACAAGGTGGTGAGTGGGTGTTCCCAGGCCTGGTATGCTGCGTGTTGGCAGATCGGACTGAGGATGGACTGCGATGAGAAGTCTCCAGATGGACAGCTGCTCAAGCATTCCTACCTAAGGGCCATTTCCAGGCACAGGGACCTAGAGGATGGGACAGCCTTTGAGAGCACAACGTTGTACGGTCACAGTGCCAGGGTGTACGCCCTGTACTATAGCGAGGGGAAGCTTGCAACAGGGTCTGACGACTTGTCCGTGCGACTGTGGGACGTACAGACCGGCAAGTGTTTACACGTCATTGAAACTCACACCTGTGCTGACCTGAAGTTTGACAAAGACAAGGTAGTCACTGCCTCGTTTGATAACACTTTGGCATGCTGGGATTGGGCCACAGGTCAAAGGACGCAGGTGTTTGTTGGCCATGTTGGTGCGGTGTTCAGTGTGGACTACAGCGATGAATTACAGCTGTTAGCGAGCGGGTCAGCGGACGGAACAGTCAACCTTTGGGGTCTGAACACAGCGGAGTGTTACAATGTCTTTCGTGGGCACACCGAGTGGGTGACAAGAGTTATATTGAGTAAGTGCCAAGTAGATTCTGTCCTCCATCGAGCAGGAGAATATGTGCTGATCAGCATGGACAGAAATGAAATCAAGATATGGCCAATCAGCACAGAGGTCAACTGCAAACCCCTCAGAACCCTGGCAGTGTCAGAGGACAAGAGCATCAGCTTGTTGCCGAGGTTACAGTTTGATGGGCGAGCTATAGTTTGTGCATCCGACATAGGTATCCACCTGTGGGACTTTGCGACATTCGAGCTGCGTATCATTCCCACCAAGCAGTGCTCCCCGGCCCTGTTGGGGTTCGGCATGGTGTTCTCGCTGATCTACCATTGGCAGCACCTGTATGTCATGGACGTCAGGACTCAGAGGTACATCTGTCAGTACCCGCTTCCTGTCATCAGGAAGTCCAAGAGAGGCTCCAGTATCATCGCGGGAGACTGTGACTGGCTGGATGGGTTCGATCTGAATGAGAAGTTAGGACTGGTGTTTGCCACCAGCATGCCGGACCACAGCATATTCTTGATCAGGTGGAGAAGAAATGATACTTAGAAGGATAGTGTCAATGTTTTAGACGAATGCTTATCAGTGGCAGCCAAGCGTCAATAATCAGGAGAAATATGATTGACACAACAAATGGATAACAATCATTGCAGTACAAATGGGATATTTACGTGTGCTACCAACAAGTTATGCCCTGCATCCAGTAGATGATTCACATACAGTGTATGCAAACCTAAGAAATAAGCAGTATTTAATTGCAGAAACAAGAATGCTTTGAATACAATGTATTCACTGATGTGTGAACGCATCTCTTGTCACTTAAGATCTACCTGTTTATTTAAGGTCAGACATTTTAATTTAGATTGTAGTAAAGCAACAGATTTTAGATCATGTCATTGATCAACTCTGACATAGGTCCACTCCGATTTTAATCTACGAAATGATGCTGCAGCTTAGATCAAGCTTAGACAAAGGACGAGCATAAGATCAAGCTGAGAACAATAAATGTATGAAACCTGCATCATATATCCAGTGACTTGGCTGCTAAGAGAATTCAAGAGTAAATCTAAGTAAGATGAAAGCGCCAGTATTCATGTAACTAGTTGATGTGTCAGCCAAATTTAGCATACAGAGATCGACTAAGTTGGATATGATACGGCATCGCCTTATTACACAAAAAGGCATCTGTACACTAATCATGTTTTCTACATAACTGAAAACTTTCCATATTCTTCTGAACAGTACTACATATTTACCATAATTGGTAGATGATGTATATCACTATATGATGTATACAAAGTTAGTTGAATGTTTCTTTGAGGTGCTCTGATTGAGATCTTTGGAAAACATTACAACAAATTAGAGAATATACACAGATGAAAACAAACATTATGTAGCATCAGTTGTAGCAAAGACAACAAGAAGGAGGAAGATACAGATTACATCTTTGTGCAATAATAAACAAGTTCTCATATTTGATAAAATTTTGCAATTTTTCATCAATAGTTGTCTAAGTAAACTAATGTTAGTCTAATCATCTTCACTAGAACCCCCTTCATCATCACTTTCTGCACCTGTATCTTCATCCTTTCCTCCTCTATCATCACCCTTTCCTTCATCCTTTCCTTTCCCATCATTACTTCCTTCTTCCTCACTTCCTTCTTCCTCACTTTTATCATCATCATCACCGTCACCTTTCTGTTCTGTATCCTGATCATTGTCTGATCCCTGCTCTTCTTCATTTTCATCACTGCCTGGTTCCTCATTTTCAGATTCTTTCTCTTCCTCTGGTGCTGCCTCAGTTACACCCCCTGCAGTGACGGCTCCATCCACCAGCCCCTCATCAGACTCAGCACCAAGCTGTATTGAAAAAAATGTTCTTGTGTAACAAAGCTTGCATCATCTCCAACAGCCCTCCAACAAAGTTTGTTCAAATAGACTTTTAATTGGGACCAACAAATAAAGGTTTTCGTCACCATTCCAATTTTTTCTTCCTCGTCTGATGTTAGTTCCTCCTCTTGCTTCAGTTCTCTAGCCCGGATTCTGCACAGATTTGTGGAAAGAAAGGTGGTACACATTAACTAAAGGCAGCCTGCCAATTTTGAAAAAAAAATATGAAAGAGAACAGTTTCTTTGTTATAAAACTAAGCCCTGTTCTTATTATCATAAACGTCAAACAATCACAAGAAATCAAAGTACAACCGAGTTGTGTTTGTGCTGATTTAGAGGCCTGAGATATGATAATCCTGTTAAATATTCACATGGCGGTTCAGCCAATAACTGTAAATCATTAAAATGTAATGCAATTGACAGGAAGCAAGCAAAAGTCCCTGTCTTTATAAGAAAATCATTGTGAATGGGGGTTGAGTGTAGGAATAGCATACAGTAAGTTCAGCCATTTATTTCTGTTTACTCCCAGTCCACAGAAAAGCTGACAACTACAAACCTTTTCATGATCAAGCACACAATGCCAACAAGCACAATGTATCCCCCAAATCCACAAAGAGCCCCATAGATAGCTGGGTTCTTTAATTTGATTTCTTGTGCCTGGCCAAGAGCCTGGTCCATCATGTTAGCCTTGACAACTGCAGAAGTAAAAGTTATACACCTGCTCATTAAAAGGAACAAACATATGAAGCACTGTGTTTATAAACAATCTCTACAGCTGGATAAAGACAGATTATGATGTTCTGAGTGACAGTCATCACAGTTCACTTCAACTGCTAGAACAGGTCCAATACTGTTTTATGAAATGAAACTGGAAAACAAGCAAAAGTCACTGGTGTCAAACACGATTATGGAAGGATACAGGAGAACAAAATGCATGTAATGCAAAGCATGTCAAATCAACTGATCAACATTTGGTATATGAAAGAAATGACACTCAAGGTTTCTGTCTGTAACCCATCCAGGTTACCGTTTAGTTGCACCCTGTTGGTTGTGTAGTGTCTGCCTTTCTGTGGATCTTTCACATCACAGGTGTACACACCGGAGTCCTCCAGGCTTAGTTCGGGTATCACAAGACTCTGTGGATGTCAAGATTTGGTGCTGAAGAAGCTCAAGTGGCTGAGAGGAATGTGCATCACAGGTGACACTACTTTTCAACTCTACCTTATTGTAACAATATCTTGGAAGCTCATCTGTGTTGGTAGTAATCAGAGTACAATGTTTGATTCTGATATAAAGACTTTTAGATGACCTAAGGTTCTAACCATGACAAGTCAAGTCACAGGCAGGTGTGTTTCTACACTTACTCCCAGGTTTTCCATGTTCTTTACGACGTTGTCGTCCCTTTTCCATTGAGCAGTCGCCCCCTCAATCAGGATGGCTAACACCCCAGCGTTGCAGGGCAGACTGATTTGGGTTTTAGTCTTCACAGTCTTCCCACCTTTACCCTCTCTTGGGATCACTGTGGGGAGACGAGGTGGGTAGATGTGACAGGGAAGGGTGTAATACAATTATTGGGTCATAGCTGGGGATACAGGATAAGGAGAAACAAACGAATTTAAACATAAACCACCTGTCTGTTTCTGTGTATGAAAAGAAGTGCATACATTAATACTTTAAGTGCCAAGACAGCATCATGGCAAGTCTCTACCAGACTCCCTAGGTTGCTGGAAAAATAATAGGACTTGGGCAAATACACTGATAACATGCCAGAAGAGTTAGCCGGGCTGGGAGTACAGCAAACCATTTACTTCCAGCCCAGCTAACTCCTTGGGTATGTTATCTGTCTATTTGCCCCATTCCTGCTATTTTCCCAGTGACCTATGGAGTCTGGCGTATAGATTTCTGGTACATCATGGCTTCTACTGCTTGCTAGTATACAGTACAATGATCAGTGATATTGATAATCCAGAGTTTGTGATCTTTGATCAAATGAATCCTCACCTGTTACTGCATATATTATAGGTGCATTGTCTGGATCTTCTTCTGTACCCCTTCTGCACACATAGATGCCTCTGTCTTCAACCTCGGAGGACTTGATAGCTGTAACAAGACAAAAGACCTCAGAGTGTTAGGGGGACAAGGTCTCAATACACGCTACAGGGTTTTGATGCAGATTGTTAACACCAAATCTCTTTTATCTATATAATATTTATTAAAGAATATGTACCATGCATGCATGATAATGTTCTTGTTTTGATATCTTTCCATAAGCTACAGTACATGTATGATTTCCTACCCTCAGACACTTACTTAGATCCCACTTGTCCAACACCAAGTGTTTTCCATCCACCTCTAAGGACATGCCGTCTTTTTTCCACTCAGCCGATTCTGCAGCCAATTGAGTCTTGTCTCGTCTACAGGGGAGTTTAGCATCTGTAACTGTCTCTACTATGATGTTGTAATGGATTTCTGCAAACAGAAGATGTGCTACATGATTCAAAGCTATTAATGTACTTATGAATTTAGAGATACAGACTAGCAGCAAGGCAAGGTTGATATCTGATATTAACATTGGTAACCAAAATCATCTAATTTTGGCATTAGGTTAGCAATATAACAGCGGGATAGTCAAACATTGTCCAGCTCATCTCTTCATGACTCACTGTTTTCCTCTTGCACAATGAGATTTGCAAGTGCTTGTTGCTTCAGCTGCTCTGCTGTGGGGTTTCCTTGTACTTCCAGTAGAGAACAAGGTGGCAGGGAGCATTCAGCCTCCTCTCTGTCCGTCCCATGACAGGTGTTCGCCAGGGTTCCATCCTCGTTCTTACACTGTCTTATTCTAAATCCTGAAAATAAACTAAGTGTCAGTCACTGGTAATGATACCAAAGGGATATTGTATGATATGAACAGTAAGTGAGAATGCTTCAACAAGAAAAAAATTAGTATCTACATGTAACTCATTTTTCTTAGGACATCAAGATAAAATTGTGGAAACAACACCTTGTAAATCAAATGAAAGATGAAAAACATGCAAGGAAAGACCTTGTATTGGTGGTTGTGGATGTCATCTCAATAGATAGATCATCCTATTTTTAAAAGACCATATTTTGCTGAGGGATTCTCCTTTCTGGTCTTATCATGGGCGATAGGCCATCGAGTTTTTGTCAAAATCGCTGTTGCTTTATTTTTACGTATACACTCAACACACACTGTATACAGTACTACCGTACTGTGTACTCGGTCCATTGAATCAAATAATAAACAAGCATGCTGAGCTTGAAAGACGCACTGTGTACGCCGAGCTCCGTTTGCTGCGTCGTTCTAGATCACGGGGATAGTTCGCGCAAAGGTCGACGGGTGTAGAACAGTTTCGCAGTTGGCTCGAACGCGTTCGCGAAGCCCTGCTCGAACCGATGAACCGCCAAGGGGCTAACTTCTCTAACTGCATAAAAGTGACTGGGTAGGAAATACTATCCGGCAAGAGCGTTACCAATAGGGGTGGCAGCAGGAAATGTGACTTAGAACCATGGTTCTATGATGGATCTGGGGCTTCTCGGCTTTTACGTGAGAATAGTTTTCGGCGTGGCTGGTTTGACAAAAGGCAATAGGCCATCGAGTATTTGTTGAAATCAGTATTACATGTACTTTGTCGTACTGAAATAAGACTCCATGAACTCAAACAGTGTGCACTCGTTCCACAGAGATTCACGAGAATCAATCATACACTGACTACCAAACACACAGTGTACTCGGTCCACTCAAATATTCCCGTGAATCATACACTAACACACTCTGCGTCTTGTTCACTGAAAGAATTCCGAGAATCATAACACTAACATACACCATGCACTCAGTCCACTGAAAGAATCCTGAGAATCATACACAATCATACACACGGTGTACTTGGTTCACTGAAACTTTCGCGGGAACTTTTCTGAGTCTTGCGTCTGATTGGCTAGCAAGGATGTAATCGTCTTGTGCAGCAGCGACCCTACCGGCCAGGTATGGTACTGCTGGTAACGCTGTTCCCCGGAAATCGAACTTTACAAAATGCTGCATATTTTCTTTATTATTAGGTGTTGTGTCCTAAGGAATCTTACATGGCTAGAAAGTAACACCTAGATAATAAGCAGTATCAGTGTGTTTTATTTCATTGCGGCATTTCGCCGAAAACAAGGGCTTTTGAAACGGCGTTTCCTACCTATTTATTATTGTTCCTAACACCAAAGCGTTCGGAAGTCAGTGTTCGGTAAACTTCGGGTGATTTCGGCAACCGTTCGTATGTGTGATTCTTTGGAATCGACAGCGTGTTTGTGTAACCGCTAAGTCTACGATTCTCGGGAATCTTTCCGTGGACCGAGTACACAGTGTGTGTAAGTGAAAACAATGTGTGTAAGTGTACGATTCTTGGGAATCTTTCCGTGGACCGAGTACCCAGTGTGTATAAGTGTACGATTCTCGGGCCTGAATTTTTCCGTGGACAGAGTACCCGGGTGTGTGTAAGTGTACGATTCTCGGCAATCTTTCCTTGGAGTCAGATATTTATTACAGCAAACTAATACTGATTTCAACAAAAACTCGATGGCCTACCGCCTATGGTCTTATGCTGATTTGTTGTACAGTTTTATTAACTCAGCCCAAGGCAACTCAGTCTGACACCCTCGTCGGCTTGACCCATATATGTTGTTCATTGAAGTTGGTCTGATTAGCCATAGGCTATGTTGTAAAAGTGTTGAGGTCCAACATTCCTGAGACATGTCCTCATCCCTACCTGTCGCCATGCCACAGGTGGCTGTGCACTGTTGCCAGTCGCCCCAGTTGGTCCACTCTGCTACAGTCCACTCTGCTACAGACTCACACTGCTCCATCATGTACTCTGCAACCTCACACTGCTTCATGTCTTCATCCTCTCCTTCACAGTCTTACAAAAAATGCAAGAAACAATTTCATTCCATGGACTAGCAGATAGAAATTTGTATCTTCTGTATTGATAACAGCTACAGGAACAAACTACCTATCAGGAGGTGCCAATAGTCAATAATGCTGATAGTATTTTTTTTACCAAACTAAAGATATTACTGTTGATGAGTTTTCAGAATTGTGAGTATAATTTATTGCTTGACACACATTTTCAACTGAATTAAAACAAAAGCAATAGCTAATTTTTTTTCTAATATACATGCTTGTATTTACATGCTCAGCCACTTGTTGCAATGGGCACACTGCACAAAAGACTACTACTGGTATGTAGAGAAAACAGGTTGGCCTCACATTCGCCGTCCCCAACAGGAGGAGGGTTGTCACAGTCCCTGTGTCTGGTGTGTAAACCTTCTCTACACTGTGGGTAACAGTCTGGCGACCACGGGCCCCACCAGCCCCACTGGCCATCCTCTGGGGGTTAGAAATAAGAAGAAAATACTGTCTACTACTGGTCTCCAATTGTCAAGTGAAAGGTCAAGATGGAGAGGAAGCAGGCAATCTTTAAGAAAAATTCTATTGTGAAATGTAACACAGTCAAACTATGCTTCAATTGGTATTTACTTACAATCTAAAAGTTTCTGCTCACTGAGTGCACAGTATACTAAATCCTATCAGTTTGATGAAGCACTAATTGTAGGTAGAATAGAAAAGAAGAACTGACTTACGGGGAGGACAGGGGTCGTGTCTCCACTCCTGATCACAGCCCTTAACCTCCTCTGCCTCTCCAGGACAGGGAGACCCGATCCCCAGACAATCCCTGATCCTCTTCCTCACAGGAGCGTCACAGGTCATGGAGCAAGTAGACCAGGACGACCAGTCAGTCCACTCTGTACAGAATGGGAAAAAATCACATTGTGACATACAGAGGCACTAGATTTGCTGATTACACACCCTGAAAAATGATAAACAATCGTAATGAAATCTTTTTGATTGCACTATCCACTTAATTATCAGATTTATTACCATCAGATTTAGTCTTGCGGGGATAGACGTGTTATGATATAGAAATTGTGCTTGTCACAGTTGATGATTGCAATCTTGTTTCTGGTCTATTGCAATGCCCTTTTTATAAGGCCCCGTTCATACTAGGATTCGCGTATCCGGATATATCCGGGTACGGCGCAAATCTGGATATATCCATTTGCGTTCATACCAGGGTTAGACGAATCCGGATATGATTATTCGCGTCCAAAATCAGATCCGGATATATCCTAATTACATCATCTGATACTGTTTGGTGACGTCAAACATAACTCTTAAGTATCGTTTGCATTGGTGTATGATGGTAAGGGTGAGGCAACGGGCTGCGTCGTGCACTTGGAAGAAGGCAATGCAACCAAAATGACGGAGTGTTTGCACGGCTACAAGTACACGTCTTCACGACCTACTCGACACTTTAAAATGACGTGTACTTGTAGCCGTGCAAACACTCCGTCATTTTGGTTGCATTGCCTTCTTCCAAGTGCACGACGCAGCCCGTTGCCTCACCCTTACCATGCTACACTAAAGCAAACGCTACTTAAGAGTTTGACGTCAGATCCGACAGCGAATCCGGATACGTGAATCCTATTGCGTTCATACCAGGGTTCACCCCGCAGCGAATCCGGATAAATCCACCTCCAGATGTGGATTCGGCGTATCCGGATATATCCCATAAAGATCCGGATTTGGACCGTTCATACCAGGGTTCGCGAATCTGGATTCACCACGAATCAGGATATATCCGGATACGCGAATCCTAGTTTGAACGGGGTGTAAAGCTAATTCGGTGTCCCTATAGACTGAAAAATAATCATTAGCAATCGTCAGACCCAGGTCTTACCTTTTTCACAGTACTCCTCACATGCAGCAGGCTCTTCCTGCCTGTCTGCCCCCTGCTCATCCCCGATGCAGTGATGTCCAGGTGTTGGAGCAGGGTCATCACAGTAACGCTCCCTCCTAGCCTGGACACCAGGCCGACATGGCTCAGTGCATTCCCAGTTACTCCACTCACCCCAGTTCCCATTGTAGTCTACAAAATTACATATTCTTTGATAAATGCTATTTCCTGCCTGCCTAAGTGCCTAGGCCAGGGACTGGCTCCTTGCTCATCTTCATCAGAACTCTTCAAGCTGCACGGTCCTTTGCACCTGTTTCCGCAGACATAAGACGCAATCCCGTGTCTTTTGTAATTTAATCCTTCCAGCGCTTCGGAGGTCTACCCCATGGTCCTGGCTTTTGAAACTCCTGGTAGTAGGTTTTATGGACCAATGTGTTTGGTGGTTACCTTACTACATGTCCGAACCACCTGTTAGTCTTCTAAACCTGATGGCCTTGACAATGGAGTGTTCTATTCCGAGTCTTCCTCTGATTTCATCATATGGTGTATGATCACGGAGTGTAATACAGAGAATCGCCCTTAGGCATCACATTTCGAGAGTTAACAGAAGAGTCTCATCTGACTTTTTCATGCTATTTCTGGTACGCTACATCACACAAAGGTTAAAAAGCTAGGTCAGTGAATAAAAATTGGAATCGTACTTACAAGCTCCTCTTCCACCATTGTCAGCTGCAGTGCAAAAAATATAAAAGATATTTAACAGTGTATTTACAGATATCAAGTCCACAAGCAGCGGTTCAAATTGTGATACTTTCAGAATATTGCAGTTTGAAAATCAGAGTCTGCCAACTTCATAACCATACATATAGTGGATAAAGGTGAACTTCCATCAATCCTTACCTTCACAAGGCTTTTCACAGGTCCCATCCTCAAAGGTTGCTATTCGCTCCCACTCCCCCCTCATCTCGGGGTGACACACCATGCCTTGGCACTCCCTGTGCCTGACATGGGTGCCTGTTCCACATGCCGCTGGGGATGTGTTACACAGTGACCAGGCAGCCCAGGGGCCCCACTGACCTCCTTGACCAGGTACATGAGACAAACTAGATGAAGCGCTCGTATCTATATAAATAAAGAGTCAGCACAAGGATATAAAATATGCGACAACGCCCTGTGGAAAGTGGGGAAAACGAAGCATCAAGTTCTATGAGGCCAAAGTCAACGTCAAAGCCGAAGCACCATAGTAATACAATGTACACACAACAACAACAAGAACGCCCCGTACAAACGGGTGAAGGTAGGGAAGAGGGGAAAAAACTGTGGTGCAGCACTTCTCGGACAGCATCCGTGGGACAGGCGGGGTGAAGAGAAAAGCAGTTGATACGGCAGCAAGGAGGCGCATTACCAGCAAAAAATCCATCCTGTTCCGAGCGGTTTAAGGGGTGCAGCTCGGAGTGGAGACTTCCGGTCCAACTTGGGTTACCGTAGTAATCCTCACGGCAGCAACATTTTTTGACTGAAGAAAACTGTTATTGTACTAATCACGTGAAACCACACACGTATAAGAACGGTGCCTACAAGGCCTAAGGAGGAGGAATGGTAGCAACTTCAGAAGATGCTTCTTTTGGATGACATTATATGATGTCCATTTCCAGTGTAAGAAGTGAGTTATAAGAAACAGTCTCATGGCTCCTGGGATTCGAATCCGCGCTGAACCCGGGCCACCAGCTCACAAATCCACTACTCCCCCTTTCCTTTTTGAGATTCGTTCTCGAATCTCCAAGTTCATCACATCTTAAGCCTGTTACTGAACTCACAGGGTCGGCATGGGAAGGAAAGTAAGAAACTGTTTGAAACTGCAGTCTCCTGGCTCCCAGAATTCGCACCAGCACCATTAATCACCAGTTCACAAACCCAATGCTGACCACTACTGGTGCACCCAAAGGGTTAGATCCATTTGGCATGTGGTCAGTTTGGTGGCGCTTTGACCCTATGGCACTGGTACACTTAGTAGCAAACTACTTTCCGGATGGTACCCAGGCTACTTTGGTTTGGTTATACAGATCTCCATCTCCAGACCAAGCCAAACCAAACCAAACCAAACCAAACCAAAACCCAGGTTACTAATAAGAGTAGCTGCATGTCCATCAATTATCCATTAGTCCTTCTATTTCTCAAGTGACTTCTCCTTTGTCTTGTATGATCCCTTGTCAGTTATTTTATCTTGTGGGGACTAAATTGAGGTAATCTCTTACTTGTATTATATTATAATATACTTTAGAGTTCGGCGACCTCATGCCTCCATGAAATATGTAGAGCTTTTGACATTTTGTAAATTTCATGCAATCGACAAACACATTAACATAGTTTATGCGTGGTGTAGTTACTAACGTACATATGTCATAATTATCAAATTCCCATCATTAATCATAAATCGTTTTTGCAATTTGACACAAATTATGTAAGTAAGTTCCTCATTACCATACTTGGTATCTGCTTATATCCCACCTATTATAATTAACATATGTTACATTTATGGAAGTTCAGTTATTGAAAACAATGGAATATACAAGTTCCTCATTAATTATGCAAATCAAGTCCTCATTTGTATAACCTGTATATCATTATGAACTTCAAAAATGCCCCTGCCATCCCAAAACATCCCAACAATAGAACTAATATACCTGGACAGAATACTCCTGAGTCGCACTGTTGTATCTCCTCAGTATCTCCATAACACTCCGCCCCGCCGTGCTCTGGTGCCGGATTGGTGCAGCTTCGGTCCCGAGTCTGCGTACCGACTCCACACGTCACGCTGCAGTCAGACCATGCGCTCCAGTCAGACCAGCCGCCGTCAACTACATGGACGGCTACTACAATGACAATTCTGATTTTTTTATTAGGAGTTAAAGAGGGCTCATGAAATGGCACATGCATGCTAATAACAATATGTCTATCATCTCAATGTTTTTAAGCAAAAGCTTTCATGAAAGTATTCAATACTTTTATTTGATTCGAAATGGCATATGCATGATGTATCTTTGCCTTTTCCATTGATAATGTAATAAATCAAAGATGACAGCTTAGAAATACAAATACATGAACAACAATAGAACTTATACCTGGACAGAATACTCCCGAGTCGCACTGTTGTGTCTCCTCAGTATCTCCATAACACTCCGCCCCGCCGTGCTCTGGTGCCGGATTGGTGCAGCTTCGGTCCCGAGTCTGCGTACCGACTCCGCACGTCACGCTGCAGTCAGACCATGCGCTCCAGTCAGACCAGCTGCCATCAACTACATGGAAAACAGAGAAAAGGTAGTCGACGTCTGAAAAAAACAGTTAAAGTTAAATACAGCTTTTCAAGAAGGCTACTACAGCGACAATTCTGATTTTTCTTATTAGGGGCTAAATACGGCTCATTCAAAATGGCAATAAAATGGCTATTAATACTATGTATATCATTTCAATGTTTAATGCAGATTTAAAAGCTTTCATGAAAACTATTCAATACATTGATTATTTGATTCGAAATGGCACATGCATTCAATACTCAAAATTCGTAAAAAACACAGGGTAAAATATAACCTCCATGACATTTCATGGAGGTAACAAGTTGTCAAGTAATGAGTCAAGACCATATCATAAAAGTGAAGAGCGGCCTAGAATGGAACCAGATGTTTCCTACCTGGCCGAAGAAGCTCTACTCTACTCTACTTTACTCTAATCTTTATAATAATAATCATCTGGTGTATTTTGCCAGTAGGTACCCAAAGTATGAGTAATGAGGCTGTTTAACGTGGTCGAGGCACCTCCTCGAGCACGGGACCCCCGTTTTACGTCCCTCCCGGAAGACGATTTCGTGGAAACTTCGTGAGGCTACAGCAATCCGGACGTCCTTGGTTGGTCCCCCATCCAAGCACTGTCCGGACCGTCGCGTTGCTTAACTTCCGAGATCGAGGGATCGGGTGTACCAACGCGCCACGCGGCCTATATAAACTGTGGGTGACCAAAAATATTCAAGACCTACTTTGGCTGTGGACTTCTGGAACCCAGGTAGAAAATACTACCGTAACAACGATAAGCAGCATCTGTTTCAGTCATCAGTTCCGATATGTCTTGTTATATTGCTGTTGAACTCGACTAAAAAAGAACACCATTTTTGAAAAGTTCGAAATCTGGCGGCCATATTTAAATAGCCATTACGTCATGCGCGAGGAAACGACGCGCATGCTTTTCCCGCGAAAAAAACAGACTCAACCAAGTAAGGGTGGGACTAATACACTATACTACGTAATATGTGGATTTTATTATAAAGTAAATGTTTGAAAGAATACTTTATATTGTGACAACAATATTGAAAGAAAAATACAGACCTGTTTGTAACGAATGATGTGAAGCATCATATTCTATTTCAAACTTATTTGAATACATACTACCCATTACGTAGTGGTATATGACACAAAGCTAGGTGCCATTTAAAACGAAGAAGAGGAAAGAGTTGCTGAGATTGTTGGGCTGCTTTGTTGTCAGCCTTTCGCCATGCCAAAGCGACCTAACCCTTGGGGAGACTACGCCCCGCAGCTTAAGACTCATGTCGGGCAGAAGGAAGTCAATCTAGGCGTCTGCAAGGAGCAGAATATGAAGGCTGTGTACGGTAAGTATCTGCGTCATAAGGCGGCCAAGATGGAGGCCTGGGAAGAAAAATAACAGACACGTGCAGCGTCACTACTTCTGTCTTTCTGTTGCTTTGTCAGTGTTCTGTCTTGTTTCGATTTGTTGTGTTTTTGGCGTAGGTGTAGTGAAGTTGTGGTTACTTTTGCCCAGAAGGTTATGAGTTGAGTACAGTTATGTACTGGGGTGTGTGTTTCTGAACAGCACAACAGTTCTAGTGGATGGATGTTTATACCTTCTTTATGATGCTATATTCGCTATCATAATGGTCTTTCTGAATTGGAGAAATGACACACATATCGTATATCTATGGTACTGTAGCAGCATTTAAGGTCTTATGGCCTGGATAGCTCTTAGGATCGTGAGAAATGACACAGGTTTGGACTCCCTAACTTGTTTTTTGAAATGCATTTTTTTTGCTGAAGTGAAGACATTGATTGTATGATTCCAACTCATCTCCCCAGAGCACACCCAGAAGATGCTGTTCGAAGGTGCCAGGAAGTGTAACGGTGCCGTGGAGCTGACAGCAGCTGTCACAGATGTACCTATGGACCATCAACATGAAGACCACCTGTTGGCAGGACAGCTACACCTGGATAGATACCTCCAGGTGCCTCAGGTGCATGCAGGTAAGGACTTTTGTTCTGACGATGCTACGTGCCCTACGTCATGGCTACAAGAAAAAGGCACTTACCCGTTGCTCAAGAAGACTTTTTTGGGGTGGAGGGTGTGCAGGGTATTCATTAGAATTGCACAAGAAATTCATCAGTCTTTCTGCAGCTGTTTGGGAACAGCCTGTCAAATGTCAAGATCAAAATAAAGAACGTTTGCACTGACATTTACATACACCACCTAAACCTTCCTTGAATACACCTGCAATTCTGTTGCGGCTTTTGGCTCACCGTGAAACCTTTTTTTTTCAAGGCCTTTCTTTATCATGTCTGAAGACTATACCATATTCTTCTTTCCAAGATCATAGTAACAGTATGAAAAAGAATGGTATTTTCTCTGGCTAAAGCTGATAATTTCAAACATTTTCCAGCAGCATATAAAATGTCTTAATAATTTATTACATTGTGAATTTGGTACAGGTGCAAATGGTCAGTCCCATGGACTCAACGGTCACTCCCATGGACTCAACGGTCACTCCCATGGACTCAACGGTCACTCCAATGGACTCAATGGTCACCCCAGTGGACTGAATGGCCACACCAATGGACTCAATGGCCATGGTGGAGCAAATGGTCACTCCCACCTGAACGGTCACTTCAAAGTCATGATAGGGAAAGGTGAGGTCAATTTCAATTTTTTTGTGTGTTTTGATACATGATGGCTTCATTTGTATTGATGCTTGTACAACTTATTTGAATTTTTCTTTTGTATTTGTGCTTAATACAACACATTTGAATTCTTCTTTTGAATTTTTCTTTTAACACATACAGACGCTCATTTTTCCACTCTACCATTCCCCATTAGAATGCCCTTCCTGGCATGGTTATTACAGTTCCCACTGTTACGACGTTCTGTGCCAGGCTGGAGGCCTGCCCACCTAGCCTGGAACCTCAACTGGGTGCTAGTGTTGTAGATGCTTTATGCATGGCCCAGCTTACATGCGCTATGAAACAAATGTTACAATTTAGATGTTGTAACTATTTTTTCATGGACTGTTACCACCAGAGGTATATCTCCAGAGGATTATCCCTCCCTCAAAGCCAGATTCAGACAGTTCACACTACGATTTGGGAATCAGAATCATTCCAGTGATTGGAGGAATCAGGATTTGCGAATTCTGGTATGAACAGGGACTGGAATCCTAGTATGAATATGATAACTGAAGATCAATGGTTGCTTGTGATGTTGTAGGGTCTCTCAGCCCAACCTCCTGCCAGGTGTGCAGCCGTCCCATCCGAGCCCTGTACTGCTGCAGCTTCTGCGACAAGGCCATGTGTTCCTCCTGCCAGCGCCAGTGCAGCAACTGCTATGGGGAGTTCTGTCTGCTCTGCTCTGTGGCCAAGTAAGTAAAGTACAGTAGAGGGCTCTCCTCAACTTAACATGCATGCCTGTCCTGTCACTTTGGTGGAGCAAAGCTTTGTGTGAAACACTGAAGGTACACGGAATCTAGGTAGTCCATGGGTGTATGTACCAAAAACGCTGTTGCCTACATTCTGAGCTTCCAATTACAAAAAGCTTCATGTCAATTTTGTGGGTGTGTTATTGCACTAACAACCTGCTGAAAATGTTATTGCCCAACGAGTCGGATATCTTTGTATGTCCCAAAACACCTAGCTTCTGTCAAGAGACACAGAGTCCTGGTACCGAGGTGTAATATTGTTGCAGTTTTTCTCATTGGTTCCTCACCATTGTTTTCTTCACTGTATTACTGAGATATGCCAGTACAACAGAAATGTACATATATAAGAAAAATAACTGGATTTTATATAAATTGTTATCTTTTATCCCCTAGTTATGACTCCAGGGATGAGAGATCCTTCTGCTTGAGCTGCTCAACCTGAAGTTACAAGATGCTGTATTGTCTATGATAGGAAAGTGAAAGTATGAACAAAGAAAATAGAAACTATTGTTGGTCATTCCAGGTGAAAATGTTCAAATATTAAATAGCTTATGGTGAAGCTGTTGTTTATGAAAGGGCTTCAGTATGTTGTGGAAACATCTGCTTTATAGGAGATTGTTGGTGATAGGGCAGAGAGAGAGCTAAAAGATCTTATGCTATGAGAGACCACTGTTAGTTTGAGTTGTTAACTGCTTAAAGGGCAACTGCATTTCTGGTATGATAAATTGAAGGAAAAAGTGCTAGTGTCAGTCCACCTTTTGTGGAGATAGAGAGTTGGCTTACGTTTTGTAGACCTATGCTGTCAATTGTCTTTAACAAATGTCATAATAGGATGTCATACTGAAAATAAGACTAATATTTACCTAAGACACATCATAGTAATGATAATGAAGTAGAACTTGCCTTGAGAGTATTCTTGAATACATGTATATATGCAGACTTCTCAAAATTGATTGAAAGTAGGGAAATTAAACTGATGCTTGAAAAGCTTTAGAGTGGCACCTGCCATTCTGTGTCAACTGTGATGGTCATTCTCAAAATTGATTTCATCTTCGATGTTACTGTACATTTCTAAATTGCATTGTACACCATGTTTCCTGTAAGAATTACCATATACATGTACAAAGTATTTGCTGTCCATATAAACTTCATTGATTGAAGAAACCACTTTTGTTAGACTGTAACAACTTGGAATATTTCTTAATAAAGAAGTTATTTTTGACAACTGCTTTGTAAATACACTGTTGTATTTTTTTTGAGGAGGAAAAGCCTCACACAGAGCTTTGATCACATTTCCATCGGCTCTTTTCAGAATGATGTGTAGGAAGCCATGGGTCGGTAGCAGTGTTCTAGCCAGCCTGAGATGTTTTTCCGTTCCCTGGATTTTGAACGGAAGTCCTGTCGAGTGCCAGAGGCTTCCACATGATGGTCCAGGAAAATTTTGAAATACTATTTCCTGCATTTTAAGGGGCAAATTTTGCTGGTAGAGTAGACTCGGCTCAATGGCATCTGTCCTGAATTTTTGGAAATCTTTGCAAAATTTCATTTCTTTAATATCTGTACATGCTGATTTTTTGTCAGTCACAGAGGACAGAATGGGCAATTTTTTTGGTCCATCCCCAGCTGCAAAATTCCGTCAAAGGACAGATGCTGGCTAGAACCCTGGTCGGTATCAATCCTTTTTACAGATCACACAGTGAACCTGCTCCCCAGGATAAGAGGCATCTTAAAGCATCCAGGGGGTCAAATTTATTTCTATTTTTTAGAACAGTGCGTCCAACGTCTGGACACATGCCTGGCTCAAAGCCTGCAGTAAAGTTTCAAGCAGATGGAGAAAGGCAAAATTTTAACATTGTCAAACTCCTGGTTCTACAAAGCTGGGCATGGTGCTCCACAAATGTGCCAAACGTGAGTAAGTACATAGTGAGACCAAATATAGTACTTAACGCCCTGGAATTAATGCTCACATAATGAATCAGAAAGCACTGCCACGATACATATTCATAGCTTTATTTCACATTGGTTTGCATAAATAAGTCATTGTAAATATTGTAAAATGCACACTTGTACTTTCATGATATAAATTAAAACAAAGTCACTGATAGTTCCAGTTGATACAGTGTGGTGGGGTAGCTTTGATTTGTCTTGGCAAGGTTTGAAAATTAAAAATATACAAAATAACCATCTTTAAAAAATTGCATAAAATACATTTTTATTAAAAGTGAAGATAGAAGATAAATAATACCACTTAAATGTTAACTTGTAACCAATGTTGACATACTTTCAAAGGTACTCTTGTATAGACAGACATCTATGTTCTTTCCAACAATACTGCAAAATGTACAGTCAAAAACAAATCATAAGTTAAAATAGCAGAGGCATTTGCATCAATGGGTGTGATGTGATGAGCTCCCATGGCAGCAGCATATCTGAACTCTCCAAGCAGATGTTGGGGTGAAAGGTCAGCTGAGCACTGACAGCAAGAGAATCATGTCAGTCAGAGAAGTAGTCAGAAAGCATGGCAATCTTCCACACCAACATCTACTTGAAGATAAGCATTTCTGGTCATCCAACCCCCCATCTCACACTTAGTAACCAGTCAGTTATTATGTCAGGTAAGACACTTTTCTCCTTGCGATCAGCAACATTGCCTAACTCACATGACTGACTGTCTGCATACAATTCTCATACGCATACATGTATGTTTGGTAACTGGCTCACAATTATATATTGACAATTCATATTTTTGATGCAATGTATTTTACATTTATCATTTGCTATTATATGTAATGTGACTAGTTTGCACCACCGCTTGGACAGTCCCCATGGTTCCCCAGATGCGGTGACTTGGAGTTGGCTCTTTTAGTTGGCTTTTTTTCTCACTTCATCTAGAGACAGACTAAAATTTCATCAATACAAGTATGCTTAACATTTTTTTTCAATATTTGCACCTTTCTTTGACACTTTTAAGGAATCCCTTCACAGCAGTATCTGCTGTTTTTTCTTTCCTCGTTATGACTTTTTGAGTGCTGCTTTTTAATTTCAGGAAGATGAGCCACAACACAGGTTAGGACAGGACAAAACACTGATTGCACTGAAGAAAGCTGGGACATGCTAGGGTATCAATGATCAAGGTTACCTTCTCTAATGCTGATGTACTCTGCAGCTACCGGGTAACCAGAAAACTGTCACTAGGTCAGGAGGAACCTAAACACATTTCAAGTAGGATCTGGATAAATAGATTTCATTTCTTCACTTTGTCATGTTCAAACTACCTCTACTGGCAAGCTTAATTTATCAAATTCATCCACCATAGCCAAAAATCAAACATGATCTCTTTTCATAAATCAGTTGAACATGTAAGAAACTTTTTGGCATGGACATAAATTATGCACATAACTTGCAGTTATGATACAATGCCTTGGACAACAATCGGCTGTGAAACAGTTGCATCACACCCCTAAAGCATACACCCGTAGACTGTCAGGTATGGGTTCAACAAGGGCAAGATTTTTACTAATGAAACCGTTCTTGCAACATTGCTGGTTTAGAACCAGGGAAGTTATTCCATAGTGGAGTAGTCCTCGTCTCCTGACGGGTTGAACCTGTTGAAGTGAATATCGAACTCCCCGTCCTCGGAGTCCATCCCCTCCGACTGCTCGGACAGCGACCGGTCGGCGGCCTGCCAGGAACGCGTTTTCTGCTCGTACTCGGAGACGGGGGTCCTGTGGCCGGTGGAGGATGGGGTGGAGGCTGGGGGACCCACCAGGGTAGAGCTGGAGTCGTCCTCAGTACTGTCGACTGGGATCTGGTCATCTGGGTCAATCAACCGGTCCAGAACTGGGTAACAACACAACAATGATATTGTTAATGCTACATGTGATGCCATCTGAGCCAGTCTTTTTATGAATAGTTGAAAATCAGGTGGGTAAATCACTGGTTTGTATGCTCACGGTTCATGATTGGAGCAAAAATGATCAGAAAACACTGCAGCAGAGACATCTAGCCGAAGTGTGAAGTAGAGCATGTCAGTGTTACCCTGAGGAAGGTGACAGACAGTCACCAAATTGTACACTAGGTTTCAACTCTTTGGTTGTGTACTAGTACTACTGGCTGAAAACAGTTCACAAATCACATAACACAGTAAGGTACATGTAGTAGAAATGTTGGATAACAGAAAAACACCCACCTTCTATCTGCCTCTCTACTCTTCTCAGGTTACCAAGAATGGCTGCAATCTCCTGTGGTGAAATGAAAAGAGCATGTCAGCCTTTGACAGCTTCATACAGAGACAGATTGTGATGATGATGTTCGAGAGACAGACTGCTGTATTCACCTTCCCTATTCCAATGTATCACCAGCCTGGCTGCCGTCCACTCTACAGTTGAAACCGCTGGCTCAATCTTTTTGCATGCTTCTGTGGTAAGCAAGCAAAAAGATTGAGCCCACACAGAAGAAAGCAAAAACATTGAGCCAGTGGTTACTGCAGAGGATGGCACCCAATCTAATATATTTGTACACGCTCTCCAACAAGATCTCTTCAGTGTCACTGACGAAAGATAACGGATGTTGTCTGAAACATCTGACCATCTCCAAAATCATATCCAGTTGCCTGAGTAATTGCTATTTGGCATATACAATGTAATATATTAGTACATGTTTCAAGAAAGATATTTGTACATTTTCAGATACAATAGGGCTACACTTCCCATTATTACAATGGGCAGTGTGGTTTAAAGTCTGGTCACATCACTTTTTCTGTTCCCTACTTGTTGACATTGTATGTATGTTTGTACTTAAAGTTAGAAGCAGAATTGTACAGAAAAGCCATATGGTGTCTACTGAAAACTGTATCCAATCCATGTACATTGACTGACCTGATTGGAAGACTTCAGCATTGGAAGGTCAGCATCATCTCGAGACTTCACATCAGGAAGGGGCTGATCAGGTCCATACACATGTCTGATAAACAAAGAACAGATCTAGTTAGATGAGCCACCACTTACCCAAACAAGACCATACATGCCTGTACTGACATGTAAAATAATATAGTCTGCAATTGTAAGATGCCATATGGCACTGTCTACACTCATCTCAAAGCTCCACTTGAAAGCAATGATATGTGAACATACTTAACCTACAATTTAAGAGTTCTAAAGGATTCTATCTTAACCTTGCATTATCTGTAAAAAAAATCCCAAAGTACTAAAGATTTAAGGAGCTCATCATTTTGGATACCAAACACCAGAAAATATATTAATAAACTTTACATGTAGTATGTTTTGACGGATCTCTACTTCTACAGCCTAGATTTAAAATATTGATCATTACAGCAATGCCACGGCCTGACATTTATGCATGGTCAATGTAGAGCTAAAATTCAACTTGACAAGAAGTTTAAGTCTGTGACTGACCTTGCTTTAGCCACAGTCCTGTCTATGGTCAGCTTGATCTTCTGAGACAGACGGTGGACAGAGGTGATGACCAGATTGTCCAGTGGCTGTAGGAAGAAAACAGATTACCTGAGTGCTGAACCTACAACCTACAAGTAAGGTGGCGCTCCTGCAGGGGCAGCCGCGGTCTTTTCACCTCTCCCCTGTAGGAGCCCTTTATGGTGTCTTCAACCAGTCTTTTGTGTTCGGGATGTGCAATATTTATGTCTTGTGCGTTACCTGTAAGTGTGAAGGTTGTCCAGGACCGAAATTTCCGAGCTTTGTGGGATTCTAGACGCATCACCGAGGAACTGTGTCGGCCTGTTGGTACCTGGAACAATGGCGTCCCCTGGTACCTTGCGTTACTCTTTGGAATTCCTTAGGAGTCTGCGTCGGGCTATACCCACGGTTGATCAACAGGCTCGGGAAAGAATCAAAGACAGTCTCCGATGTCATGGATTGTTGCGCAGACCGCGAGGGACAAAGGCAGGAAGAAATAAGGTACGAAAGATCACTACGATTGTTGGCAATCGTCCTCCCCCCTCCCCAACATTTACATGTAAATCAGGCTTGGAGTTAAAACACAGTGGAGACCGAATCGCACAGCTGCGTCCAATCAAAACAAGCAGGATTGAATTGCCTCGTCAGAATGGAATGCCAAAAATCCTGCTGACGAACGCCCGCTCACTGACCAACAAGCTTGATGAACTTAACATTGTTTATTGTTTATTGTTTATTGTTCATTCACTCCTTTAGTTGTTAACATAACAATGCAGCAACTAATCTTCCAGGAGTAATACACATAAAACACATACAGTTTGCAACATACACACATACAACATGTCAATAAAAAATCATTAAACAAAAACACATGTGCCTTATCCAATAATCATCAATCATCCAGCCCCTCATGTGTCTTTAGCTAAGTCTCGCATATGTTTCACCAGCTGCCGTCTGAAAAACCTGGATGTGTTCGCAGTTTGCAGCTCATGTGATAGTTTGTTCCAATCTGTTGCTGCTCTATATGTGAAGGATTTTTTCAGGCTGTTTGTTTTTGGTTTTTCAGTTCTTAAGTTTTTCCGTGCCGCGTGTCTCGTGTGATAACTATGCTGGTCCGATACCAAATGTAGTCTACTGTACAATGAAGACGGCTCCCTGGCAAGGAGTACCTTGTGAAATGTACACATGCTGCTTACATAGAGTCTTTCGCTCACAGTTAACCATGATAAGACATTGTGCATATGCTTGATCGGGGTGCGATTAGTTCCCAAGGTTGTTCTGACGTCCAACAAGATCGACGTTTCAGTAGTGACGGAGACGTGGTTTTCTGCCGATCTACCTCTTGAAGCATCGTGCATTGAAGGCTACAGTCAGATTCGTAAAGACCGTACTGAGAGGAGAGGGGGTGGAGTTGCGATTTACATAAAAAACGATATTGCAAGCAGGCCCTTGGACTTGGTTGTACCTGAGGAACTGGAATGCGCATGGGTACACCTTCGGCCAAAACGGCTTCCGAGGGAGGTCTCATCCCTGGCCCTTTGTGCTGTATACAGCCCCCCAGCCTCACCTCACGAAGCTGTTTTGCTAGAACACCTGTCGGAGTCCATCGACCTGTTGCGGAACTCTCACCCAGATATAGGACTAGTCTTACTTGGAGATTTTAACCGCCTGGACATCGCTGATCTTTGCTGTTTCAGCTCACTTCAGCAAGTCGTTGAAGCCCCAACTCGTGGCGAAGCTGTTCTGGACCTGATACTGACTAATGTGAGTAGCTTCTACGAATCTCCCGTCACAGCTCCCCCCATTGGTCGTAGTGACCACGTCTGTGTCATCATGCCAGGGAAACACAGACAGACATCCAACACTGTACACAAGAAGGTAGTACGTCCGATGCGTGACTCGGATTCCAGGGCGTTTGGATCTTGGATCACCACTCACTCTTGGGATGAGGTTCTGCTAGCCACCTCTGCCGAGTCCAAGTGCGATGCCTTCTACAGTACTTTGAAGTGTGCGGTGGATAAGTACTTCCCGACTAAAGTGGTGCGCCTCCACTGCAGAGACAAACCATGGGTCACTCCCTGTATCAAAGCCCTAATCGAGAAACGCCAGAAGGCTTTCCACAAGGGCAACACAAGTGCCTGGAAACGGTATCGGAACAGGGTTATATGGGAAATCTCCACTGCTAAACGAAACCACTACCGGGACAAGGTTGAACACCTCAAGGCTGCAGATCCCATGGAATGGTACCGCAACATTAAAGACATGACCGGCATACGTCGTGACCAAGGCAACCAAATCCTGGGCGTTGACAACACTAATCCCAAAGAAGCGGCTAATGCCATAAACACGTACTTGGCAGCAGCCTCCCAGCAATTCCCACCGCTGTCGCTAGACGAACTGCCGTCCTTCCTGCCTGCGTGTAGCCCTCCCCCGGTGGTCACAGTGTGGGATATGTACCACCAACTTCGGAAAGTGAAGGTAGGAAAGGCTGCCGGCGTTGATAACATCTCTCCCAGACTAGTGCGGGAATTTGCGTTTGAGTTGAGCTCGCCTATGACTGACATCTTCAACACCTCTCTTGCTGAAGGATCAGTGCCCTCCATATGGAAGAAAGCCAACGTTGTTCCTGTTCCGAAAGAGAACCCACCACGCCTTGACAAATTACGGCCAATCTCATTAACTTCCATCTTTGCCAAGATATGTGAAGGGTTTGTGACCAGATGGTGTTTACAGGACATTCTACCTAACATTGACAACCGGCAGTTCGGCTCACTTAGGGGAAGGTCCACGACACATTGCCTTACTAGCCTTGTTCACAGCCTTGCCTGTGCTACTGACAAACCCGGACATGTTAGTACGTTGGTACTTACGGACTTCACGCGTGCTTTTGACCGAGTACATCACCTGACGGCAATGAACAAACTCCTTGAACTTGGTGTCCGCCGGTCCATCCTCCCTTGGGTCTGCAACTTCCTCTCGCACCGGCAGCAACGTGTCACATACAAAGGAACACATTCAGAGTGGGAAACGCTCACCTGTGGAGTACCTCAGGGCACAAAGCTTGGTCCCCTGGTCTTCCTAGCCCTCATAAATGATGCAGCCCCCCAAGATGACACTTCAGCAGAGGCCTGGAAATATGTTGACGATATGTCTCTTGCAGAGGCCAGACTAGCGTCACACCCGTCGAAAGTACAAACCGACCTAGACAACCTAGTAAGCTGGACTGACAAAAACTATATGCAGCTCAACCCAACTAAATGCATGGTGTTGTTCATATGCTTCTTGCGAAAAACACCCGAAATTCCCAGACTGTTTGTTGGTGCATCTGAACTTGAAGTTGTGCACAAGGCCAAGGTCCTTGGTGTAATATTACAAGCAAACTTGAAGTGGACTGCACATGTGGTAATGATTGTGGGCAAAGCTAACCGCCGTCTATATATGATAAGGTGTTTGAAGAAACACGGTCTGAGCACTA
Source organism: Branchiostoma floridae (assembly GCF_000003815.2). Taxonomy (NCBI): domain Eukaryota; kingdom Metazoa; phylum Chordata; class Leptocardii; order Amphioxiformes; family Branchiostomatidae; genus Branchiostoma; species Branchiostoma floridae. The sequence continues at coordinate 11,706,296 of NC_049979.1, read as the reverse complement.
GCGACTTAGTACTTGTGTACATAGGGTTTGTCCGCCCCACCCTGGAATACACCTGCCAGGTCTGGCACCCTGGGCTTACAGTAGAACTGTCATGTATGATTGAACGTGTCCAAGTCAGGGCCTGTAAGATCATTCTTGGTCGTTCTTTCAGTTCCTACAGTTCTGCGCTACTGATTTGTAAATTAGAACCTCTGCATGTAAGGCGTAAAGCTCTCTGCCTGAAGTTTGCCAGATCTATTGTTCATTCTGAGGTTTTCAACTGCTGGCTACCACCACGCCGCTCTGAGGTACATGGCAGGGACCTAAGAAATGCTGACAACTTCAGCCAGTTTAAGTGCCGAACATCGCGTTTCAGGAATACCACGCTGCCTTATTGTATCGATCTGTTAAACTCACACTAGTCTCTGAAGTGTCACATTTTAATCATTCAGAATGAGATCGATTTTATAATTGACATAGATATATATTCACTTGATGGTGTGTAGACCAACAATTTTAAATTGTAAAGTTTAGTGAAAATTGTGATAAGTATGTTTAGATTAAGGCACTTAGGCAGGACATTCCATTGTGTTTAGTCCTAAGCGCCAGCCTCTCCTGTACAATGTACGAGGCAATTTAGTCCTCGGACTATAATCTTGTACATGGCATTGTGTGTTTAAATAAATAAACCAGTTCTCTCTCTCTCTCTCTCTCTACATTATACGGCAGACTTATGCAATATATATTATTAGACATGTATTCAACCTACAAACAGGTGACACTATAAATCTGCAAAACATTCAAGATTGGTAAAACAGAAACCATAGTTTGAGGAGAGACATTGATATTTCAGAACATGACATAGATGACAATAACACTTGTGTAGGTAACATTGAAAGGCCCAAGGGCACCAGGGTAGATTTCTCTGGATGGCCACAGAATTCTGCAGTCACCCAGGTAATAGAATTCTGTGCACTGAATTAAGGAATTCCGTGCCACGTTTAACATATTTCGAAAAGGGAGGAATTCAAATACTAAATCAAAACTATTTAGAGAGCATATTATGAGGAAATGTAGCAAACCTCTTCTTTTCTCCATTGTCGACGTTTACTTGAGGTCGGACTCTCCTTTTCTCTGTCAGACCCTGCAATTCAAAGACAAACATGTTCAACACAAGAATGCCATCACATCAACTGCACCAAATACTCAAATACAACCTACACTACACTACTTCTTTTGGAATTATTACTGCAAAATTAAAAAATGTATTACTGCAAGGCTGCACTGCAAAGATGTGGATATGTAGTATATCTTTGTGCTTTACTTGAACGAGTACTACTCTAAGTTAAATATCTTCCCAAAAATTGATAAAATAATCCTCTCAAAGGAAACATTTTCTGAATGAACAATATAAACTCTGCTATCTTATCCTTCCATGATGTTAAGACTAAAGGAGATAACTTATTTCTTTTAGAAAGGATACATACACATGCATGATAGCAGAGTTTATATAGTTCGTAAGTCATTAGGGCAGATGTGTGAAAGCAATGGCAATGTACGTGTATTCTGGCAGTAAATGACCTTTCCTCCAGATTGAGAATCTTCTTTGTTACAACAAGTTTAAGATTGAATGAGCAAAAACCAGATCAAGATAACTTTCACAAACCTCCTCTGGGTCCCCCTCCAGACTTGGTCTGTTTAGACATGCTGTCCTCAAAGATCCTCTCTACTAACTGCTGGAACAACACACAAAGATAAAGTTATCTCTAGTCAATACCGTACGGTACTGTCGACGTAAGGGGTCACCTTGTTCAAGCCTTTGGGTCTCACATGTTTTCTTGCAGGCCTTAAAAGGCTGATACATCATGATAAATGGGCTAGAAACAAATATAAACTGTTTTCCACATAGTACCAAACTTCCAACCCACAGACGTGCCAACAACAAGGCAACCTGTAAAAGTAGTGTCGTTTGGTGAAAAGGTAACTACTTCTTTTTCTTGTTATTAAAATTGCAGTTCAAAATTATTGTCATGTGTCAAAAATTACATCAATGGAATGATGTTCACAGAACCTATAAGTATTTTTTTCAGCATACAGAGATACACCAATCAGATTTAGAAATGCCCCAATTAGATTTTAAGCCAGACAGTGTCTCAATTACAGCTGGGCATATCAGATTATGTGCTCCTCTTCAAGCATGTACGTCAGAGTGACCTCACTGTTGCTATCGTTATACAATCCCTCTGGGAGTTGGTGTGAATCATTGCAAACTTAATTTGTCCTGGGAGGAGACACTTCTAGTTTTGACACTTAAAATGACAGTAAGCATGGGGAATTCAGAGATGACACACATGAGAAATAAATAGCTTATTCAAAGCTAATTACAATCAATACATTAATTACAAGTAAGAGGAAAAATGGGACAAATATTGGTTAATTCTCCATGGTTATAGGTCGAGTAACAGAACGGTGAAAAACAGGTTTTTCTATAAAGGTTGCAACTTTCTATCAAATCATTTTATCTAGTAACATGCAGACACAGCACTTTTCAAATACATGTAAGAGCTTGAAAGTCAGATTGCACAAGTCTCCTTATTAAAAAAGCAGAAGATGACAACATTACACCTTTACTCCAATTACATATTCATTCATTTTCAGGCTCAAGTACATGAACAGTCATCTAACCGTAGAATGCTAACCTTTGAACCCTTTGAATCCATGTGCAACTGCAACAGAATACAAAATACAAAGTATGTCAACAGAAAGGGATCCGCACGTCGAGGAAAGGCAGTGGGTAGAGGGGAGGAGCGCACCCAGCTGCTGAAAAGCACATCTCCAATCTCATAATTGTGAGCAAGTCCAGTTAAGACCATCTAAATTCCATTATACATTTAGATAATGTTCTTGCATAGACAAAGATTATTGACAAACATTTTCTTACAGTGCTTCAATATATGAATGTACATTGGTCAAACCTGTACAAGTGACCACATTGGCATAAGGAAAACCTTGGCAATATAATGCATTGATGCAACTTTTTAGTGGGTCTGATTACTGTTCTCCTTGACCCAAACATTAAAAACCCTGTCTATAGTGACGATTTTCTTCAAGTTGGTTGCATGGTCACTACAGACAGGTTTGACTTATCAACAAAACAGAAAAGGACACTAATAATCACTGCCATGTGACGTTTCACACACCTCTTTTCTAGGTTTCCGTATCCCAGTGAGGTGTTTAGCTGCTTTACTGGCTTTTGCTGCCCGCGGGAGGGTGGCATATTTCGGCTGAGCGATGCGAGACACAGTATGATGACAGGAAGTGGACAGCAAAGGAAAAGCAGAAATGAATACAAAGAAACGAGGTCAACAGAACGAACACCAAAGGCAGCAAGAAGGAAACAGGCAAATGTACAATGTATGTGTCTTTGATAAGAGCAGGAAAAATGACCCAAGGTCCTCAGGGTAAAACAACTGAGCAGAGAAAAGAACTGAGTTGAGAAGGCTTCAATCTTGCTATGACTACATGTACAGCTATGTTTTATGCTATCCTATACTGCAGGGGACAGCTGGAAAAGGAGACAGAGAGAGAGAAATAGAGAGATACTTGATATGTCTTTTCAATTTCATGTCTATCTTCAATTTCATGCAATGGATGCCCAAATCAATCTGAAAATGCACAAATCTTGAAAAGTCTGGTTTTTTTTCTATTTTCATTTTTCTGGACTAGTCGCAGAGAAATTTGTTCATGAGAATCAATTAAGAATATGGAGGAACTCAGCTGTCCCAGTCCACAAATATATCCATAATTTCACTGTGTTAGACTGATACAAATAAAAATCATCAACAGCTAGTCTCCATGTCTACATCATCATAGACTCACCTTTTCTTTGCTGTCCATCCTCTTCTTGGGCACGTGTTTGGCCCCGTCGTCGGACTCGGCCCCCTGCGCCAGGATGGCCAGGTCCGCTGCCAGCTGCTGACTCAGGCGCGAGATCTCGTCAGTCGTGGATCGCCCAGAATCAGGAGTAGTGGCATAGCCTTTTCTGGACCTGTTGGTAGATAATCCGAATGGTAAGAGTATTTGGACTTTCTTAACTAGCTTTAGTAGATTAGCCAGTCATGTCAAATTGGAGGTAAAATTTTTTGACACAACCAAAATGGGCAAGAAGTACCACAGTTCATTATGCCCAGATGAAGAAATCTGACGAGGTGCAGAAACTGTAAAGAGTAGAAATATTTTGGTCATGTCAAAACAGCTTTACCTCCAACTGTATTTCCACTAGTTAAGTATCTGTTACATGTTAGTGAGTATTTGACAACAATGCATTCAAGCATAGTAGAGTAAGTAGCTTTATAATATAAGTGCAGTTCTCATCAGATGAAAAACAGGTTAGTGAATAGTTATTACAAATAATCATGTTGCCCTTCCAGTGAGGAGGCCCAATCAGCACCTGACAGCAAGACATCATGTAACACAAAGATCATCATGGTCTTAATCTTACTACATGTATAACTTCATAACTGTAGACTATGATACCAGTTTTATGTTATTCTAATAATACTGTACAAGCAAAGCAAACTCACTTGTGCAAGCCTTCGTTTGAGGTGGACTTTTTTCTGTCACCCCGTCTAAGCGCCCGTGCACTATCACCAAACGACTTAGACCGCTTCACCCTGCTCTCTGACCTGTCTGTCGTGTCTCCCGCTGACTCAGTGGACGACCGCGAGCCGTGGTCCTCCCAGTTGTCCTTCCTTCGCCTCCAGACGTTGCCCCCTGAAGCCTCCACCGCGTCTGACTTCCGTCTCCACACGCTAGACCCGCTGCCTTTCTCCGTGGAAGAGATGGATTTAGACCGGCTGTGTCCCTGCCCCGAAGCTGTTCTTGTTTTAGCCTGTGGGCTGGCTCGGACGGACCCCTGCTTGGGCTGACCCGAACTCGCTCGGGCGGCTTTAACGATCTGTCCACCTAAACTGAGATCGCTCCTGTCGCTCTTTGGGGGATCCTTCAATCTGCCGGCTCGAGGCTTGGACAGCCGGTCGAGTCGCGCCTGCATCTCCATTTCGCGGGAGGACTTGGCGCTGCTGGGTCTGGGGCGTGAGGACGTGCTGGACGTGGACGCGGTGCTGGCTTCAGATGGGGTCTCTGGGTAATCCTCCAGCTCCCCTGAACTGTCGGGTCCGCTCCTGGCCGAGTCGCTCTCCAGTCTGTTGCGCCGAAGGAGCGACGCTCTGGTTGGTCTGGGCTTCGGGAATGTACCGGACTTGTTCACCTCCATGGAAGCAGATTTCTGTAAGTCTGTGGGCCTGGATTTCTTCTCTCCTCTCCCAAGGCTCCTTCTGGATGGAGTTCCCCTGGAAAATTCTGGCGACCCGGCAGAAAACTCGATGTGAAAAGCCGCTCCCCCTCCCTTTTCGGTGATACCACCCCGTCCGACTTGTGTGTCCGCATCTGACGACAGAACGTCAGAAATGGTGGACGATCTGTCGCCATACGGGTCCGACCGTCTCGATTCCCTCAATCTCTGTTTTGCTGACGTGTCTCTAAGTTTGTCTCCATCGTGACTTTTTTCCCAGTACTGAGAGCTGAGACTCCGTCTGGAGGCAGACTTAGACTTAATCAACCCAACGTCTCCGTCTGCCACACTAGTGGTGCTGACTGTGTCCATGTCAGAATCTCCCGAGGACTCACGACCCCTGCCCACGTGTCCAACAGGAGACCTTCGGCTCCCCTCTAACTGACTCTGAGCCTCAGCATGTCTAGCTTTAACTCTAGACTCTAATGCAGCTATAACACTGTCAGTGTCTTTCAGCAACACTGCTGTGTCTAAACTAACATCGCTGGCTGCATCTAGGACCTTCATGGTATCATCCTTGTGGTCCGTCACAGGGACAGCCGAGGGCTGCAGTTCCTTAAGAATACTTGGTGAATCCTCATCTAAAGTAAAACTCCCCCTCCGTATTCTTCTCTCCCCCTCCAACAGTTCTGACGCCCTCTCCCTGTGCCGTGACTCCTCTGAGCCTACAGAACCTGGCGGGTAGGTGGACTTCTCTACGGGTGGGGTGGTGGTTCGACTGGACGGCAGGGAGGAAGGTTTCTCCTTGGGGATTGCGGGGAGGGTGCGGCGCTTCCTGCCAGTCTTCGGGGACTCCTGAGATGAAGCATCCGAGAGCTTTCTTCTTGGTATGGATGGCTTTTGGTGGTCCATTCCAAGTACATCTGTGACACAAACACCAATGTGTTAACATTTAGAATACACACTATTGCAATATCAGAATAGCCTAAGCATATCTGTTGAGTGACCTGAGGTCAAGAAACAACCTGCTGAACAACTTCATTAGGAAAGCAAGCCAACTGCAAATGCCTCCTTTGCAAAAAAAACTTGTGTATGGAAGGATTCAACCAAACCTGCACAATTCTTAGCTATTAACATGAAGGTGGGTAATCACTTAAATGTCTGACATTTATATAATTTCCTGCTAGTTTCATGGAATCTACTAAATATTAAAGCTTGAAGAGGGGGAAAAGGCATTTAGAATCATGATTGCTTGAATACACAAGAATCAAAACAACAGCTGCAGAAAAAATCCCTTGAAAGCACGGTTCACTAATATATCTTCCAAATAACATTTAAAACATAAAGCAAAAAAAAAAGATACAAGTATTTATAAAATTTGATCCACATAACCACATTCTCTGTCTATAGTCTGTGCCCCTGTTCCATGCACCTTGAAATTTTATGCCTAAGGTAACACGTGCTAAAACATACGTCAACTCACTATACAGGGTCACTTGCATCACCCTAGGGTGAAAATAACCTGTTGTTACAATGTTTAGAGTTTTACCCCTTATGTTACATGTACATGTAATAACTGTTATAGGAACATGTATATCTAAGTCTAAATACTATTTAGACCAAGATAAATGCACTATTTGTAAATTCAGAAAGTCCAAAAAAGAGGAAAACTTAGTGGAAGAAACAACAAATGAATGATTCCCCTAACCTCTGTCAGTGACAACTACTGAAGGCAATGGTGGCATTCCAGCCTGCTCCCCCTCAGCTGATGGAGAAGTGGTTTGGTCCGCACTGACCCACTGGTGGACCCAGCTAGGAGCACTTGGGGCGATCGGACCAACGGGACGCTGCTGGGGGAGGAATGGAGGGGGGTAGCACATGAAAAAATGAACAAGCTGGCTACAACATACATGTACAATTTATCTACCCTTTAACTATGATAGTTTTGCTTCATACAGAATTGATTCATGCATATTTCTTGTAACAGCATGCTGCCATTTCTATCTCTAAAATAGCTTTTAAAAAGGTTTTGAAAAAGAAAATGGAAAAATTGAAAAATACGTTGGAAATTTGAGGCCATTTAAATCCTCAAATGTCCTGGAATGATATTCTTTCACCATGGCTTGGAGTAAAAATGTCTCCTATGCTGACATAATTTTAATGGGGAATTCTCATTCGAATTTCTACCTTTAAGTTAGACAAAAGAAATGAATTGTCAACTCAAGGCTACATGATTTTTTTAATGATATTGAAAATACATGTAAGACGTGGTTTATGAAATCCTTTTACTGGGTATAAATGGCATATTACAAAAATCGACACCACACGTCATATGAAGGACTTGATGGGGAAGAAGGGGAGAAAATGGAATAAATGAAAAGGAAAGGAAGGGAAAATCCGTACCTTGTGGTAAGAAGATGTAACAATCAGAAAGGTATCATCCAGAACAATGAAAATAGAATGTAATGTGAACAACAGTAAATACATAATTGACATAAAAGTCAACTGTGAAAAAGGAAATATCAACCACCATGCACAAATTAGAAATCAACCAAACAAGCATCACCAACCAAAAATGTCACTGTTTACTAATACTATACGTGTAGGTCACTATCATGCCGTGCACAACACAACAAAATTGAAAATATATAAACAAAACCTTAAGAAACTGGCTAAAACAGTAAAAGCCTTCATAAATAGAGAAAAGAAACAAACCTATTTCAAAGACTGGACAAGCAAACTGATCATATGCAAGTCACATGCCACTAGCAGTAACACAACCATTATGGAATGTTTCTCTATGCAGCAAATCTACCTTAAATGGAACATGGGGTTTACTTAAATAGTATCACAGTGACTGTAATCTTTTGGAGCTCAGCAGTAGTGTCTAAAACAGGTTTTTCCACTTTTGATTGGCAGATGACAAACAAAAGAACGAAACCATTACTGAGCAGCATCCTCTTAAAATGACAAAATGCACTTCTTGTATCCATGGGGGTAAAAACTATGGGACAATGTGGGATGAAAGGGGCAGTCTCAGGTAAACCTTTACGGTAAAGAGTAATGTGCTTTAATCTATATACAGATGGCAGGCCTCCAGCATGCAGATCAAACCATACTATAGAGGGGTTGTGCACACACGCCGTGGAGATGGAAAACTCAGCTGAAAACAAAAAAACGTGAGGACCTTGGGCTGCTGGCTGGCTCGCTTCCAGGAGCCCGTGAAAATCACCTCCACCTGACCGAAACCACCTGACTCCGCCTCGGCCGAGGCCGGGTGGTCAGCCTGCTGGACAGTAAAAGCAGAGAGTCCAAAGGTCACAGAACAGCCACCAGGGGCGCAAAGTACAGACTGTAACATTTCCACGTGTTCTATAGAACTGAAGAGTGGACGTGGTTGGTGTGCACATGGATGTAGATGTGGCTCGAGCAAGTAAAGCGATGTGGCAGCGGGCTGAACACAAACGCAAAGCAAGGCGGGCGGCGCATAAGAATGGATGAAATGGGGGAGGGGGGCAGCAGTCCTAGTTTGCTGCAGGTTATCTCAAACAGTCTTTGGATGTGAAGACCAAGCAGAGAGGAGAAAGACAGGTAAAGACAGGCAGTGATGAGGCTGTCAAAAAAGCCTTCATGTGTAAAAAAGCAAGGTAAGCTCTCAGATGTAACATCTGTTAACGGTTTTTCTAGATTGTTAGTCTACATAAAGCAAATTTGCCTTGAGAAGCTGTCATCGGAGGATGGTAGACTTTCCTTACTACAAAAGGAATCACAGACAAAGAGTCACAAAAGATGAAGGGGTTTCTAAGAAGAAAGGGAAATGAACTTCAGGTGTTCACAGACAGCATCCCATTTCCCTCTGCCCGCCTACCTGGCTCTCACCACCTGGTCCTTGGATGCCAGGCTCTGAGGGAGACTCCGCCTCCTAAACATAACACACAGGGGGATGTCATGACAGTGTACCACAACAAAAGGTAACTTGTATCTTTGTTGTACAGTAATTTACTTGACCCGTACCTCTACATTTGTGATCTTAATAAAAACAGCCAGAAGGCCAATTTGCGTTTCTATGGATATAAAATAAAAGCTCAAACAGATATTCATGAATGCACTGTATAATAAAAGAATCCAATGACTACAGCTGAATAGAGAAAGCTACATTTATGATTTTTAAGTCTTTGGAATGACCTCATCACCAGGGATTGAACTCAAATGCATGCCCAAAAAAGTCTACCTCCTTGGCCATTGCAATCAATATTGACCATGGCTAAATCCTAGATCATGTCTAGACTGCTGATAGCTTTTAAGTGCTCAAGAAAATAATTAGGAACAGTTCAGAGGCTGCATGTGTAAATTCCATAAAACCGACACTTGATTTTCATGATATTATACACTGTATGACTCTATTACTATTCATGATATTGTTAACATTAAATGAATTTCTTTTAACCATCTCATCCTGTCTATATTGATATGGGCTGGTTATAAAACCTGGACCTGATTGCCCATGACCCTGGGATGGTTAGAGCACCATAGATTCCAAACAAATCCAGAACTAACTGACCTTTGCTGCTTTCTGTGGTTCACCAGGCTCGCTGACACCAAACACCTCGTCTATTTTTCTTCTGGCTTCTTCCACTTCAGGATTGGGTTCATCTAGTTCTATAGTGTACGTGCCTGCATCACTTGTTCTGTGGACAGATGATTTATGAACATTGTACAGGTAGACATTTGGAGACTAAGTCTTTCAATATAGTTTCAATTAACCTATTGTTTCCTTTTTGGTTGACTGCAAAAATGAAAGAGGGCTACTATGCAATTATCTCTTATCAGAAGTCTAACTCTATCACTGTAATCTATATTGACTTTAGATGAAACTTAGATGAAATAAGACAAATGTAAAGCTGCTGATAAGGAGTTTTTTCACAAATGCAGGACTGCTGATATTTTTCTGCCAAACTATCTCTGGGACAATAAGTCAGGGACTACATTATGTCTTTACTTCATGCTTGAACTTACTTGTCTTCCTCACACACGTCCTTATCAGGGTCCACAGGGTGGTCCTGTGCATCCTCCTTGCTCTGTCTCTTCTTCCCACTGGAGGGTCGCGACCCAGAGTCCTTCTCTCCCGCCTCTGCCTTACCCTGCTGTGGAGCCGCACCGTCCGTTCCTTTCCTTGTCTGTGCCTTCTCAACACTGCCTCTCACGCCGCCTTTCTTCTCCTTCAGCGAGTCCGGGTACTTCGTCTTGGGAGGAGTTTTCCTGTCGTAGAAATCGACCGTGAAGGACCGCTGGTCCAGCAGCATGTCTTCCGGAGTGATTTTCTTCCTGCGATGGAGGTCAGCCTGCGCCAGGGGCGACATCTCCGGCTGCTGGCTGCGCTGCTCCTCCGGCCTGACCCGCGCATGTAGGTGGGGATGTCTGGACTCCGTCTCCGACTCACTTCTGGTGCCATCAAGGTGTTGGCTTCCTGATATTTGGAGAAAGGCTTTTTTATATGAGATTTAGAACAAGGCAATCAGATGCTACTTGGGCATGGGCATACAAAATATAAAAGTCAAGCAACAGGGTAGGTTTGTAAGTTGCTTGTCAATGAGTTTCATTTGTGTACCTGGATATGTGGCTCCAATTCATGGACATAACATGACCATGAGTCTAGATAAAATGTCACAAAATGGCTTGACAGATGACTTCAATTATGGACAGAAAATGCCACAGAAGCATTTTTCCATCTAGCCTGTTTTGTATAATCCATGCCCTATTCATAATTTTCTTCCTTACAACCTAACAAAGACCTAACAAACAGGTAAGGGGTAAGTCTACATGCTTTACTTCTACTGGACACTGGCATGTCACTCTGCACACTGTTGTCTTCTGCCTGCCTTACAACATACATGTAAATTATCAATGACTAGCAGTGACACAGAAAGGTGATGTTAAAGATCAGTGACTTCACTGTTACTCCCTCACAATATAACTTAGCAATGTTTAATGTAGTTACACAGAAAGGTAAGGCTCAAGATTACATGTTTTGGGCACAGGCATGTGACTGTGCATGTTGTCGTCATCAGTGATGTCATCAGTGACATCTCTCTTACTCCCTAACAACATAACTTGTCAATGACCATCAGTGACACAGAAAGGGTGACATTAAGGTTACCTGTTTTGCTCCTACTGGACACAGGCATGTCACCGTGCACACTGTTGTCATCTGCCTTCCTTTAACATACCTTATCAATGACTTATAGTACCGGTAACACAGAAAGGTAAGGCTGAAGATTACCTGTTTTGCTCCTACTGGACACAGGCATGTCACTGTGCACACTGTCATCATCAGTGACGTCACTCTGCCCCGCTGGGCCTCGCCTCCAGGAACCACTGAACATGACCTCCACCTGGCGGCTGCCTTCACGCTCAGTCTGCTCAAATCACATCCAACAGTTCAACATCAGTACAAAATAAAGTTCTCCTAGCATAAGATATGAAATAACATCAAAAACCCACTGAACACTTTAGCCAGCATTATTCTAAACAGGATGTGCTTACGATTACAGATGCTTACATTTAAGATATAGAATAGGTCATATCCATTGAAAATAGCCCAAACAGAAATTACAATATGTACATTGAAGGGTTGTTCATTTATTTTCCACACTGGTTTGTGATAGGGTGATGCTGACAGTTAATTGTAGGATACCGGTAGTAGGACAAAAAAGCATTTAGCAATATGTAGCACATTAGTCTGACAGGCTAAATCTAAACATACATGTTATAAACTGACACAAACATCCAGCTTAAGATATGATGATGAACCTCCCAACAGTTTGAAGGGCATACTGACCTCCAGATGTTCAGACCTCCTCCTGCGATGCATGCCCCTGGGAGAGGACATGGGCTCGTCTGCCCCCACCCCCTCTGTCCTCTCCTTCCTCTGCTGACGGTGGGAGGGCGCAAACTTGCTCACGCTGTCCCCAACACTCAGCTTCAGGGGCGACGTGTCGTCCAGGTTCACCGTGAAGCACAGGTGCGAGTCCTTCTTCTTCAAGTCTGACATGTCTTTACTCGACGGGTTCATTGGCGAGATCTCCGTCTGCTGGAAGTCTGTGGCCGGAATTTCAAAGTATTTGTGTTCCCTTCTTGTTTCATCCATCCGCTCCAGAACTGCGTCTCTCTCCTTCTGCTCTCTTCTAAGGTTGGTGGAGCCGGCTGGGGGAGGACCAGCTCTTCCATCACCATTACCTGCAGGTGACGGGAGATACTAGGTGATGTACGCATAACACCAAACAAACCTGTTTCACCCATACACTAGTAATCCTTCACTATCACCAGCTTCCCGTTCTGCATGCTAATTTGTCGTTCATAGACTTGTCTGCAATTTGAAGCAATCAGTTTAGCTATCTGATAAATGTATCCATGCTTTCATAGAGGGCTGACAGATACAGAGAAAAAGCATTCCTTGTTTAACTTTAATACTTACTGCAGCTGCTGACCAAAAAGTTATGTTTACTTAATATCTAACACCAACCCAGCTAGACAGGTCCTGGTGACATTCCTGTATTTGTGTTTACCTGTATGACATATCTATTACAGGGCTTCCCTGGGACCAACCATCCTAACCACTGATAATAGCACCATATGACGTGTTTAAACCAAACCTGGATGGTCATGCAAGACAGACAAGTTATCTGGAGTAGGACATGAGGGAAGGGAGGGAGGGTGATGACAAGTGCGAAACAGCTACCTTCTCTAACAGGCAGGTCTTTGTGCCCCCTTCCATTGACCTTATGGCCTGACCCCACCCCCTCCTCCGTCTCTCCCCACCACTGGGGCTGTCCGTACAGGGGGGTGCCACGCTTGGCGTGGGGAGTCAGGTCTGCAAAAACAAGGCATGAAGTCTAGCAAAGTAGGCATGCTATGATCTGTGTGTGTCTGGGAGAAGTGGGCACATGATACACATGCGGAGATGGCTAGCTAGTAATAAAGAAATGTTCTCAAACGAACAGAATGAAACAGAACGGAACAGGTGAAGAACTCGTTCTTGGATATATGCTTTTGTGCATTCATGTGGAACAACATGTCAGCTGGGCATGCAATTTCCGTGACACTACAACAAGAATTCAGTGTTCTTGGTTATAGTGATTTCAAGTGCTGGATATGAAAAATAATATGCAAGCCACTGAAAGGACATGCACAGATCTTCATTCCCTAAGTATTTTCCCTGACCACTTTACACCTAACTACTGGTAGCTACTGTCAACATCAATGCATCACTAATGGAGATACCAGTAAACCAAACCAAACCAAACATATTGAACATTGTATGATGTCATGGCATATGCAAAATGATGGAAGGATAGATTAAGTCTTGTGTAACAACAATGCAACAAGAACGTTCCTACTTACAGCCATGCATGGAATGACAGAATGAGGGAAGGAGTTAGGGAGGGATACCTGATGGTGTGCCCGTACTTTCACTAGTAAGAGACAAGGGGGATTCGGTGGTCTCCTGAACCCCAGAACTTTCACTTTCAGGCTGGGTACTTTCACTTTTCAGGAGCGATTCCACCTCGGGGGACTGAGCAATTTGTTTTTGACCGTGTGCGTGGGTCATCTCAGCCGCAGGTGGCACTGTGCCTTCCTCAGACAAGTTGTCCTCGGCTTGGGAAACACACTCTTCATCGGTCTGTATCCCGATGTCCACTTGGAAGGAGGGAAGGAGAGAGAGAGAGAGTGTTCCAGGCGGGGAATGAGTGATGAGAAGAGTGGATCAGTCATGCTATGTCAGAAATGGCCTCAATGGTAGGGTGCTGGTAACTGGTATGACACATGATTTTTAATGGACGCATGTGACACATGTATCCTAGTATATGATTGTGCACTAGAAGAGTGCTGCTGCTCTTGGTAGCTTAATCATCAAAGAGGCAATAGCAAGTTTAGTAGCATGTTAAAAACCCTTCGTCAGTACTTGACATGCTACCTTTGCCTCAACAGTGCACACAGTGATAGAATGTTCATAGTGGATGGTACACGTAAGGAATAACTATCTATCTTCATAACAGTAGGGGATGAATTCATGAAATGGATGGTCTGCATGTTGCAGTTTTACCTGAGGGGTAACTATGTGTATACTGCAGTGATTCATGATTTAGTTCCTAATGTCCACACAAACCTGATGATACTGGGCTTCTCCTCATGTCTCTGACCCTTGACCCGTTGAGAGGAGGCACCTTTGCTGATTGGTTCTTCTGCTCGTAGGCTGGCGAGGCGCTAGGGACACTGTCGCGGTGACGGCCGTGTGAGTCATGGGGCTGGTACACCTCATGTCCACATGTCTGCAACATATTACACAGACATCAGGCACACAGGCATCTTTTTTGTTCAGACTTTTGGTATATATAATCCCTTATCATCTTATCTGTCTTTGTTTAGTAAACAAGCTTACAACAGAGAAATGTACCAAGTCACTTGTACAGGACATGAAGTCTTGTCTCTCACACATGCAAAATTATTTAGTACTAATGATTACTTTTCTAATGATGAAGTGCCTAGTGTTCTAAGAGTCTAGATGGAAGACACAGTGTTAGTATATCACATGTCTTAAAGAGATACAACAAGTGGCAAGATGACAGATGAAATAAAAACTTTGAGTGGGATAAGAGAGTACAAAAGAAAGATGGTAACAAACATGCACTGTGGTTGTAGTAGGACAACACTTACAAACCCAGTGGAATGGCTGAAATGTCCACGACACAGAGAGTAAGCAGAGTTCCCTACCTCACAGTGAGCATGGTAGAAAGGAGGGCTATACGACCTGCGACCTTTCAAGCGCCGAGCTACTAGTTCTGACTTCAACTAAGACACAGGGCGTGCAGAGATAGGTCGGGAGGGGACAAAGGTCAACACATGGAGAGTGGACAGACAGGAAAGGGAGAGAACAACAAGCTCAATCAAATTTAAAAACAAAATGGGAAATCCCAGAGTAAACAAGATCACATTTTTGCTTTCTCTAATTTGGAAAGAATATACTAGTACCTGGTGCTTGAATTTCAGTAACATGTCCATGCTACCGATGGATTACAAATGCACGTTGCTGTACATGTGATTTAACAGTGTAGCACAATGTTGGTACTGTTACATTGTATCATGAAACATTATTGTATACAGGTCTTTGTTTGAAAACATGCAAGGTTTATAAAGTAACCAATGTTTACACAAATAACCATTTGTACCAGACAGCATCCTTATTAGTACCTTGGCCACCATAAACTTGAGCTATTACTAATCAATGAACAGTTATATGTCACCTGTTTCAGCTCCCATGGCTCTCCCGTATCTTCTAAGTGCTCAATTCTAAAAACATGATGATGTGCATACAGTCAAGGATACCAACAAGCCAACAAAGAAGAAATAGGCACCATTTCAAAGTTACTGTCAATCAGCTAAATGAAAAATGTACTTTCAAACTCTAGTCTTCAATGCATCTCAGACAGTCTTTCTCTCCCAAAACAAGCTACCTTTCAAGTTATGAAATATCTCATATGAAAAGGATATCATATCCGAATCTGAGGGTGTCCTTCTTGTGCAATGTGACATAGGTCTCCTCTGGGATTCGAGATTCATTCAGAAAAGTCTGCAAAGAAAAAGGATTATATATTAAATATCTGAACACTGTACTCCAGTTCAGTGTGTCTCTACTAGTCTAATTATGCTGGCTATAGGGATAATGATATGCCAGGGGAGCATGGCCACCATAAGGTTTGTTTTTTTGGCCTGTTCATTTAGGGTAAATGTTACCACTATTGTGGACTCACTCTCCTGGCAAAATGTTCACCCTCACCCTTTTGCCAAATTTATAACCCCTCAGGAAAGCATGGTGACGGCTGTGTTCAGTTGACTTCGTTCCTATATAGAACAACCTGTGTGGCTGGCTGTGAGCAAAACTGTGTATCGACACCTAGGTCTCCATGTTTGTTGACAACAAACTTTCACATATGCAAACGTACCCTGTTACATAACGTGTCAACAACAACAATACACAAGTCCTGTTTGAAAAGGATGTTTAAGCTTTTCTTAACGGTTGTCTGTGACACAGGTCAGCAAGCACTTGATACTAACAACCGTTCCACATTCTTCCTTGTCCAACCAGACAAAAAAGACTGGAAGAAGCACTAACTGTGACTGCACCTCTCTGGAGCCACTTGGGTACACTTGTTCTTTAAACGACAATTGAACATGGCATTCCTGACATGCAGTTCCAAAACAACAATATTCCCAGACCCTAAGGACTAAACTAACCTTTTCTTGACCCAAGTCAACAAGAGCAAACAAGTCTTTACCTCCATTTAATCAGGGGGTTGCTGCAGGGCATGGCATTGTTTACATGGGCTAACACACTGCACAACACAGTACATAGCTGGCCAAGAATGCAACATGTACTACAGTAAGTTTTGACACACTAAGAAGGGTTTCACCCAGTATCAGTTTTACATGTGTCTTTTATAACATATTTCCTAAACAGAACAGGTGGTTGTAACGTTATATAAGACAACAATCATTCTTACCCCATTCAGGCTGCCAAGGTCTTTCACTTTGTAGACGTCTTCTGCCAAGTCGTACTTGATGACAGCATGCTGCTTGTCCACCGATCGCGACTGTCAAACCGAAAACAATTATTAACTTAAGACCATGTTCATAGAGCCCTGAATTACATGGCAGCTTATCTTAAGCAAACAATCATTAACTGTATTTATCACCTCAGCTGGATATCCCTATAATTAAGGCCCTTCAGAATTCTTCATGAAGTTCATACAAATCCCCTATGTCACAGTCCAGAGAAAACAGGTTGAGCTAGAAGCATGTTGCTGCAAAAGTATCGCTTCCGTGTGCTTACTCACTTAAAACTGTAACCAAGCAGACAACCGCGGCCACTTTGACTTTAACAATCGCTTGTGGAATCCAGTCAACTGTGAAATCACTTAGTCAGGTGAGCTGCTTTACATGTAACACCTGCACGGTGGGTGTCGTCTTGTAGTTGTCATGGTAACACTAGACAACTAGTTAACTGCTGTGCCGTTACAAAGTGCTGGTGCCTCAGTCAAGGTAACTTGGAGACCAACAGGAGTTTTGCTAACACAAAGGTCTCCTTACCTGTTGGTCCTTAGATTAGCAGATTTATAAGGATCAACGTCGGGGTAAATGGACCTGAGTTTTGAACAGGGATTACTTTGTTTGGCAAGGTGCTACCCAGCTTTCCCCAACAATTTGGCTACTATAGGGGCGTGCCTCGTTGTGTGATGGTGCAAACCATTCTGTCTGGTGTTAGATATTCACTAGTCTATAAATCGCCCGGATGGAGGCCTGGCGAACATCTGTCTCGTATCAGCCATATGGCAATCTACTCCATTCACCTGGATGGGAGACCTGGCGCATCTCCATCTTGTAATCAGCTAACAAAGGGTACATGTACATTTGTATGTCATCCCAGAAGGGGCAGTATACATGTGGCTCTGTTGGATGTAAGCATGTCGACCAATGATGATGATTGGCCATTGTTCTTACAACACATCATATCTTGTAACATTCTAAAGATACATAGAAAAGAATGGCTGCACTAAAATCATGACGTCTGTACAAAGCAAACATCTCACAATCATGGAAAAGACTTGCCTCGATTCATTGTGCCAACTGTGTACTTTGTGATAAGATTAAATACACATGCACACACACACACAGGTGCACAATACAGTCTCATAATTCATCCATCTACCAGAGCCATGTTGGTGACAAAAAACAAAAGGTGACATCAAGAAATAGCCATAAAATTTCTTGCAGAAATCAAATTTGTGGACACAAGTACATGTATTAAAAAGCAAACAGGTAAATTGACCACTGATTCTAGCTTCCAACAATGGACACCCTTCATTTCAAGTTATATCAAATCACTGGTTAAGAAGACTGCCCAAAACAACACAGATATCATAAACAAAAGATCTATCAGCATGGTAATTGACCTCCTAACTTGGAGAGAGAGAAGAGGCCTGCCTTCAACAATTAAGGACACCTAAGATCAAAGGTCAATTTGTTATTGAAGCTTTAATATAGTTAAAAAGTGTGCAATACTCCATATACCCTCTTATATCCTTGTTAACATAAAAGAGAGGCAATATGGACATACTTTCTTTACTCCAAGTGGTGAATATCTTTCTTCATATATTACAAGTACATGTATTAGTAATTATAAGAAGGAAGTGAAATCATACTGTGGTGAGTAAACAAACATTGCAAATTAACAACAGCTCTTCACATCACCTCTTCAGAACTTCATAATAACTACCATGCCAATATAAGTGTAAATAAACTTGAATAAAACTGTGAGTAAATCAATAGCTTGATGTTGGACTGAAGCAGCAGCGTGCTAGTGACCAATCGATGCATGGGTATTTCCAGTTATGTCTCCAGGTAGTTTCTCAGTCACTGTCAATCAAATAATATACAGTTCTCCCGAAAACTGTCAGTCAAAATACATTGCTAAGATAGAAGTTCTTTGGAAAACCCATCCCATAAGAAGTAAAATTTCTTCTCCCTACCTGTAGCACCATCTCACAGTCCTCTCGGCCGACGAAGATCATCTGCTGGCGCAGGCGGTACTTGTGCTGGTCGGCACCGTTGCCGCTCTGTTTCTCCGAGATGAGATACCAGGCAGCCATGGCTGTCGGCACAGCTGGTTACTGTGTCCAGTCCCTACTGCTGCATCATGCTGGCCGATGTACTGTAATGTTAGGCGGTGATGGCTGTGTACACATTACATCTGTAGAACAAGAGCAGTCAACTATTTGTAACTTTCTGGTCGGAGACAAAATTGGTCAGAAATGGCATGATAGAAAGAATGAATGAGTATTGGAGGAGGAACTTTTCTACCAGTAACGCTTCACTCATTCTCAAGGAAAAACAATCATGTAAAAACAATGATGAGGATAATGTAAAAAGACTTTCTTGATAGCCTTCTAGAGCTTCATACAGATCCCAAATAACCTTTTCCGTGCATCCAATGATTCCAATCTGACATCTCACTCTGAAGGGGATGGATTTTGATACACTGCAGCTTAGCTTGAACAAAGGTGACCTTCTTGGATAGATATGGACTAATAATGGAGGTGAACTTGAATGGCTTATAAGTGAAGGCTATGACATGCAATTTTGCCAGTTTTCCCTCAGTTTTTTTGGCCAGGTCAAAGAGTTCATCCTCCATTTATCATGTTGATCTACCAATTTGCGTCTGCCAAAACAAAGTGGTCTTTCATAAATTGCAATTAACCTCCTTGGCAAGGTGTCCTTGTGTAAGCACAATAATACTTAATAGCCAAATCTGGGCAGAGGGGATTGATTCACAAGATTCACTAGTCATGTGATAGAGTGGACCCCTTGGGATTTCACAAGAACAATTCCATAGGGTTCATGTAGTTACGGGCATCTTCTGATATTACAGGACATAACTTTAAGCCATTGCAGCAGATAATCAATTGAACGCTGAAAAAGCTTACATCCTAATAAAAAAGGTATATATTGTGTGTCTACTCTAGGTCAGTTTTTTTCTAACTTCTTCATACGAAGAACCCCGTATTAGTATTGAGACTGATGAGCAGTTAGCAGAATAATCAATACCACTGACAAGAATCTGCAAGTATCTATTAGATGATGTATCACATGATCTTACAATGGGCTGCCACATGGCATTTTCAGCAATTAAGGCATGAATCCTGCCTAGTCCCAACAGTATACCCTACTGTCTTTGAACTGAAAACAATCAGCATCAGTGCCATGTTTATTCATCAATTTCGTTTCAAATTCAAATGAGGAATGACAAATTTCATTTGGTAGACTTAATTGTAAAAAGATTCAGAAACCTTAATTTTTTGTGTGTTAAAAATGGTTAAAAGAAAACTGATCATCACCCTCATAAAACATTCATTACTGAGATTGCTCTCTTGTATTTTACAACCACCAGACAGCCCCTGTATGCATTATAGAAACGACATCATGCTCTGCATTACAATTTAATCCAATCTGCAATATCATCTCATTTTTTTCAGCACAGCACGCAGACATTGGTATTGTTTGGTTGTTCTTTTCTTAACAAACTATGGCCGAATCATATCTCTAGAGCTGAAAACAGAGCTTTTCCCTGATTATAATGTATTGTCAATGTGTATAGAAATCAATATCTCAAATTCTCAATTGGAAAGACTTACATGTAAACAATGATCTATGGGATGAGTCAATAACTGAATAAGCCATTTGTAAAAGGCAGAAACTGAAAATAAGTCAGCACTTGATGAAGACTAATCTGTGCTTTACACATGTAGACAGAAAGATAACAACTGGAGGATGGTTCAATACATCACCAAAACAGGGAATGTCATTTGACATTTACCCTTAAAAGTAATATGACATTGGCATGCCATTTTAGGTTCTGATCAGAGCAGAATTTTCACACCCAGCAAGGAAATCATTTGTGACATTTTCATTCGTTATGTACATGTGCTTGCTTGGGATGGTGTGGTTCATCACCTGCTTTAATGTTTATGTTGCTATCACTCAGAATAGGATATGTACAATGTATAAGGCAACCATAAACTTTCAGCTCTTTTACAATTTAAGATGTATAGAGGCAATTAATAGCTGTATATGTAAAAAGGCTACAAAATCTATTAATAGTCTAATACTTTGTTGCTATCTGGCCAGCACGGGAATGCATAATTATATTAAGTTAATATTATTATGTATTCTGTGCAGGCCAGATTATGGGGCAAAGACCATCTCTAGCAATATAACAATATTGTCAATAATACATTTCTTTAGAACACA
Source organism: Branchiostoma floridae (assembly GCF_000003815.2). Taxonomy (NCBI): domain Eukaryota; kingdom Metazoa; phylum Chordata; class Leptocardii; order Amphioxiformes; family Branchiostomatidae; genus Branchiostoma; species Branchiostoma floridae. The sequence goes on along the minus strand of NC_049979.1, from coordinate 11,685,163 downwards.
TAAATAAGAAATCATCTTTGAATCTGAGCCACTAGCAAATATACCATGAACATCAGCACAGATCAATATTGGTACCAAATGAGGTGCAGTAATTTCAAAAACAACTCCCAAGGCTATCATAAAAATGAAACGCAACGGAGACGAAATACTCAAGCTAATGTGCACATGATTGGTGGCAGCAGCAGGTGTGACAGCTAAATTTCATGCATAAGTGGGAGACACAAGTGAGTTTGTTTCTCTCACCAATAAAGCTTGCCCACTTGTGCTGAAGTGCCCACAAAAATGTGACCTTGTTAAAACTCAATCATTGACTGAATACATCCCACCAATGTGTGTACAGTGTACAGTTCACCCCACTGACCCTTTGCCATGTGGTTTCCAGACTGCTGAATGAAATCTAACATTTCTTTTACACACAGGGCCTTTCTGTCAATTTCAGTGGATGTCTGCGAAGGCTCTCATATAATTTGTCATTCCTAATTAGGTTCAACAAGAGTGGGACAACACATTATTAAAACATGTAGATTTGTTGCCAACTGCACTTCAAACTAACAACATTAAGGAAAATCACACTACCAAGACTTAAGCAGGTACAGTGATGAATGTTAGACATCAAAGTATTAAGAGACACAATACAAAGTTCATCAAGAAACTAGGCTGATTTTTAAAAAAACGTCAGACCCTTCCGACAGCATCCACTTTCATCATTGATTGATACTTTTACCAAAAGCAGTCCAGCACACAATTAAATTCTGTAAATCATATTGATATTAATGGATACGATTCTCACATACTGTAGTACATTAATTTACACAAGATTACTCTCCAAGCAGAGGTTTGGCTCCACATTTTTTTAGTATTACTAGTACTTATCGATGGGGAATTTTTTTGTATCAGAACATTTGGCTGGCAGACAAAAACGGTACAAAATAGAAGCCCGACAAAATCGCCTATAAACACAATGTCCTAAAAAAACTAAAGCCAAACCTTTGCTTTGAGAGTAATCAGCTGTAAATTAATATGTACAGTATGTGAGAATCGTAATGAGGTAGAGAGCCAAAAAGGAGACCATCAAACATCAGTGATGTTTTATCACCTGTCGTCTCCCAGTCAAACAGGTGTCCCTAAAACTGGGCGACAACCCACCAAGACAAAAAATGAGTCTTCCAACTACCAGGATTCTGCTGTCCATATGAGACCTCTCCACTCCAGTATGATGTCTGGCCTATGGATTGAATGCTAACATGCCGGTTTAATGAAACTGGGCAGTGGATGTGCCACATCACCCTGCCTGGCCAGACATCAACTGCTACGTCATGCTCTATAAATAATTCACATGGAGTGCACAACATGGGCAGGCTGGCTGGGAAACTCACTGACAGGATGATCACAGACTGGAATATGAATGAATGTGGTCCTGGAGAATTGGATTATTACTTCATGACGTAGGAACAAAGCTGCACGTATACACTTAAACTTGAAGCTTGAGGATGAACTTGGGGGTAAACAACAATAACATACCCATTAACAGTCTTTTCTACTGCAGCATACACATCAAATTAAGGTTTATACTCCGGGAGTCATAATTTTGCTACAGGGTTAACGACTGATATGACAGCTGTCATGTCATACTAAATTGTAGCTTATGTTGTATAAACGGGCGCGGCTGCGCTTCGGTTGCCTCCAGGCATACTGGGGGCACCGGAAGATCACGAGAAGCCGTAGCTAGTTCCTGCTGTCGGGAAGCGATCGTCAGGATCAGGACGACATGTCCAACATCCTCCCCTCCTGTCATGTTGTCATCCTCATCCCCACCGGAACCACCCATCACTGCCACTTGTTCTGTGTCATTTCCGTCACAGAAACACCTGAACGTTAGTTCAATAATCGAGATAGAAGAAGAGAGATCGTAGGTATCATACTCACCTCGTGTGGAAAGCTAGGCGCTACTTGCGGGGAGAAATTTGTCTCTTGATTTGATGACAACTGGCAACTACCGGGGGAAAATGCAGGAATTTCGCTAGCGGAAAGCCATAATAGCAACAACACGCAAAAATAGCTATCTATATATTCAATTGATCTATTACTAGGGTTTATTCGTCAATAGAAAACCAATGATATTGTATTTAAAGTATATGATCCTGATTGTTTGGGAACTTTTGAGTTATTAGAACAATATTGACATTTTTTACGATTTCCTGATATTTTTCTGCGGTGTACCGCTAGTTGCCATTGCTGCTCTCTGATTGGTCCATTTGATTCATGTTATGCGCAAAAGACCTGCGCGCGAAATGCAACACAATCCGGAAGTGTCTGTTCCGTTCAAATTTCTCCTTCTTTGTCCAATTTCTAGGCCAACATCTAGCTTTCACCCTTGGTGATGCATTCCGTTCTTAGTTAGCTATGCAGGCATATGACAGGGATGTCAGTGACTCCCTTGTGGAGTACCAAAGAGCAGTCCGAGGTGAGTTCTACACACTGAAGCTGAAGTGTCCTTGCCCCCCTCCCTCCCCATGTCACCCAGCACAACAACAAAATCTGATTAAATTTTAACGCTCGTTGTTATCACGCTCAGAGCGTGACCTGCTTTTGTCGTAGAACTGACTGAGCAAATCTGTTTACAGCTATCAATTCTCTTCAGTATCAAGCGGATCTGTTACAGCTGATACGGTACTTGAACAAAGCTATTCAGTTTCTTTCATCAAGAGAAGAAGAAAAGAACAGATCGACATACTTCAGCTTCTATTGTCCTTCACACAAACGATGAACTTGACACCTTTTCTTTTGTTGCTGCTTTGTCATGTTCGCGCCTATATATGTTTATTGTTGCCTCTTACCGTTAATAATCTACGCGGCTTCTCTGTGTGGATCACCTCAAAACTGGCCACAGCCTGACTCTGGTGTGGACGTTGTGTGTGGACGTTGCTTTGAAGACACGCCCCATTTAGCATGTTAATGTGTCAAAAGGCTAAGTATTGTACATGTAACGTTAGATAGGCCACATGCTGTGATGGCAAAGTGGAAGAAAGTCATGTCTACAATTAAGCGAAAGTTATCGCCCAGCAGGACAAAATCACCTAGCCCTGGTGAGGTAACATGGTTGTTGTCATGTAAGCATTTGGTTTAGAACAGAGACTACTCGGTATTACAGAGACTGTTTTGCATTGACTTCCGAATGACAAGAAAACATGTCATTACTGATACCTAAGCTTACTCCAAGCAAACCATGTGTGATTGCACGCAGTGCAACTTAAACTGTGTGTTACACTAACGTCCATACAGAAGAGTTTACTTTCAAATATTCCTCTTACAGATCGTGCAAATGAGACCCACAATGAGCTACACCACGCTCTCAGTGCACCCTACCCAGGCCAGACCTCCCCACCCAGGAGTGGGGCTGGCCCTGCACACATGGACATTTCCCCAGAGGCTTTAGCCAAGCAGGAACAAGTCTATCAGACTGCAGGTAGGGCTATGCCAAACATCAGTTCTTTGAATTATGATTGTGAATCTGTTACTGTTACTAGTGTTAGAAATGATTATGGTAAAATGATTGGTTGGTTGAAAGCTGCCATTTTCCAATGTCACAAAGAAGGAAAAACAAAAAGTTCACCCATCATAGTTATAGCAATGATGTTGATTACATGATCACCTTGTCATATAATTTAGTATAAAAATCATATTGTAGGTTTCTTTCAGGACTTAGAACCATTATGATTGTTTTTTTTACAGCTGCTACAATGAAATACTAACTTTTTGGCACACCAATTTCCTACTTTGTTTTCTTCCTCCATGAGGTAATGATCACAGGAAACCTCCCAGTAAGTAATTGGCCAATTCATGCATGTAAAGCTACAGCTAGTAATTGCTTATATACAAACCTAGACATAGATATATAGCCCAAAGTTTAGGACAGAGATGCAGCACTGCATTCTCAAAACATGTATGTATACTATGCTAAATCACAAATAAATGTCATATAGGTGATGTCATAGACAAGTCACTTAAATTCACTTGGCATAAACACCAATGATGCACACTTCAACTGTATGCACCACCTCAATGAGTCAATCAAGACATAGCCTAGGAGTCAATATGTCTTGAATGTGTCTCCTCTCAGACATTTTTTGTATACTCTTGTCTAGTGGACCGACTACGAAACATTCTACAGAAACCCCATGGAAGCTCATCGAGAAGTAGGACAGGTGCCAGACCTCCAGTAAGTCTTCAGAGAGATTTTAGCAATGTCTCACTTCCAATGGCTTTGCTTTTCAGGTAACATGTTCAATAAACTAGGGAAGTATGCTTTCAAATGCTCTTAAAATCTGGTTAATGTTCAGAGGCTAATATTTGAGGACTGTACAAGCACAAGTTTCTTGTGTGCCTTTCCATTTCTTCTAACTTTCTATTATGATTGACATTTCATTTTCAGTCACAGTATATATCTGTATGTTTTCTCTAGACATCTCCTGGAAGAGGAAGATCACCATCCAGACAACCTCTCTTCCCATCATCCCCTGAGAAGTTTGGGGACCCTCACTTTGTCCCAGCTTCTCCCATCAGGCACCTGGGGGACAGAGGTCATGACCTGCCCCCAGCGGAGGAGCTGGTGCCGCTCCTGACCACCCAGGATGGCTACATCCAGCAGCTGGAAGCAGAGAACAGATATGTGAAGGTACAGACATCAGATTTTCCTCTAAAGAGGGGAATAAGGGTACTGTGTCCCTTGCCCTGACAATGTATCCCCTTGCCCTGGGGAGCAGAATTCACCTGACAAGCATAAAAAAGGTACAATCTACTGGTACTACAGATATCAGATTCAACCAATATACTGTAACTAGTGGTACAAGTATACTTAAAACTATCTGTCATTGCTGTCAAGCATTACTAGTATGTTTTTATTGGAGATAGGAGACCAAACAATAAGCTAGAATGCTGACAGTCAACTCTGCTTACAGCTCAACTTTGTATGCACATTTGTTTATCTTTAATATAGATGCACAATATGTTGATGCTCTGCTGTGCAAATGACATTTTTCTGTTGAGAATTGATCACTGATAAATCTCGCCTCTCCAGGAGGAACTGTCACTGCTGAAGGGCAGAGTGAAAGAAGTTGTAGAGGAGAATCAGAAACTGCACGAGAGCCAGAAGGGTCGGCACGTGGCTGCTACCCTTGATGAGGAGCTGGGAATCCCACAGGTGTGTCCTGTTAGAAGTAGCAATCACGATTGGACAGTGCTTTACACATCTAGCATGGCCCATATTCACAATGTTTCGTAAATAAAAGGTTAAGTGTGTGTTATTTATAAGTGTATTCAACAGCCATGAATACTCTCCTACTAGTCCTTAAGAAAAGGAAATTGTTTATCATATACAATGTAGTCAGAAAGCATATTTTTTTCTTATCTGACAGATTCTATGATGTCAGTTTTGGAAGGAACTTTCAAAATGGTATGAGAGTCATTGTAAAGCTTGGATAGATACTATAACCACCAGTTCTGATAGGAACTGGATGAGCTTGGTCTTTGTTCTGATGAGATTCTAGTACACCACCAGATCTGTGTGAAAGGTTGTATGGATGTTCTGTATCAGCAGACCCAGGAGAATGTACCTGCAGCTAGTACTGGTGTGGACAGTTCACTTCCTGCAGCAGAGAACCAGGCTAGAGCAGCAGACATGAAGGACAAGGACCTGTTCCAGAAATGGCAGAGAGAACTGGTTAGTTTTGTGTTAGTGCATACTACACGTATATGGTATTCCCTTTGTTGACAAAATTGTGTATGATTGATACATTATCCACTCAACATCTGACATAGAATAGTTTTGACTTTGGTTAACTTCTTTTACCATTCAGGAGAGACTGAAGGCACTGTATACAGCAAAGACTGGACAACTAGAGGCTCTTCTGAAAACCACAAAGTATGGATCTTCCTATTCATGCATGAGATTCACCCTGGTTTCTGATTTCTGAAAGTATATACATTCTGTTTTAGATATTGCTATAGCTGTAGCTGATTGCTACTTGTATATTATGTTTCCCTACTACAAAATTCATTGATTGCAAAATGTCTAAAGACAGTCTGTAGCATGGACTGAAGTTTTTACTGTTTTCCCAGGTCAGAACTTGGCAGGAAAGAGGAGGAGTGCAATGCCCTTCAGGCCAAGGTCAGACAGCAAGAGTCCCTGGGCCTGCTGGGTACAGGTGTGGGGGAGGCGCGGCAGGTGGGCGGGGTGTGCATCAGGTGTGCACAACAGGAGGCCGTGCTGTCTGGTACTCAGGTGGGCACCCTGGAACAGAACCTACAGAGGGTCACCAGGTAAACATCAGATTCTTCATTAGGTGTTATGTTTAGGTGAGAGAGGTATGCATCAGGTGTGATCAACAGGTGCCTGTACTGTCAGGTACTCAGGTTGGCGCCTTAATTTGGAGATTGTTACTTGGCTGTTTCTAGATGTTTATTTCTACTGACAAATAAAAACTTAAACCAAAGCCTGGAAAATGGAATTTATTGCTTGCTTGCTTGATTGATTGCTTGCTTGCTTGATTGATTGATTGATGAGAAATAGAAAACTGTAATCATTGCCATCCTGGTTGTTATGTTAGAGAGAGGGATGAGTTGATGGACGCCCTGTCCCAGACGCGCTCGCTGATGTCGGAGATGAAGCAGAGAGAGGACGAGGCGTACGAGCAGGTGAAGCAGAGTGTCGCGCTGGTGGAGCAGGCTCACCTGGAGAAGACAGAGGTGAAGGGAGAGAATCAATACAAGCCTTCACGTAACTCAACTGTAGTCTGGAATTCATCATATTCAGGCTCAGATTCACTCATCTGCAGTGCTGTTAACGGGACCCGTCCTTCCGTCCCGCGACAGAAATTTGCTTGTTGGGACAGAAAAAAGTTTCACTCTGTCCATCCAAAAATTCTGAACTTCATGTCGCAAAATTTGTGAAAATGTATTAATTAAGGCCTAAGATGATCGATATAACAAAGCAGATGGGCTCCCAACTAAAGCTGGAGACGGCGCTGCTTGTCTGATATAGATGGCTTCACAATTACAATATGTAAAGCATGTAATGCAGATTTTAGTGTATGAGAATAGATAAGATGCCACCATCTGTGATTGTACTTTGCATCTGATATGTCAACTTCAACTTCCCACATCTCATGGTCTCTCTAGGCTCTGGTGCAGAGAGCGCAGGTGACTGAGGAGTTGGCAAATCAGAGGAAGAGGCTAGAGGACATCATCAATGACACAAACAGGAGGGTTAAGGGAGAGAGGGAGGCTGTCCAGAGGGAGTACCAGCAGCAGGTGGAACAGCTCAAGAACAAGGTCATTACATATTTATTGGTTCTGACTTTTTTAATGTTTTTATATGGAATCACCTCTAGAATTCTGTTATGTCTTAAATAACTGCAGATTGCAGAGGTTGCAGATTTAGGAGTGTGTACATGGTTGTTGTCCTGAAAGTTTTGTCTTTATTTTTGGCTTTTGAATGCACATTTTCCTGCACTGTTGTTTGTGTATGATCTGTCATAAAGCTTCTCTTGAATATGTCAATGTACAATGTATGTTCTGAACAACCTATGCTGTAAACTACGTGTAATTCAAAAATTAAATTCATTTTCTTCTAACTACATAATGAATTTCATGTAGTGGAGTGGACTAATTTCTCAGCTAACTGACATCTATCACACCACAGTCGCCCTCAGAAGTATTTCAGTGTCTTCCTTGTGCCTGATGTGGCAGCAGTGTAGTATTACTAGTACGTCTTACTGAGGGATGACTGCTGTGTGAAAGATGTCGGTAGCTTGAGGAATAAGTCCAATCTACATTACATCCATATGAATTTCATGACAGATGTCGTCCTTGGAGAAGTCCCAGCTCTCCCTCCAGGCTGAGCTGGAGCAGGCTGCCAGGGACAAGGCTTCTCTGCGGTCTGAGCTGGACGAGACTAAAGGACACCTCTCCACGCAGGGGGCAGATGTAGACATGGTCAGGACTTCCATGACTTTGGATACCTTTTTGATTGTTATCTTCAAGTAACACTCTTACGTAGAGTGGTCAAAGCCTCTTTATCACCCAAGTTTATTAATCTTCAATGTTACCTTGGCTCAGAATGATAGCAAAAGAGCCTGTTGTTCTTGTTCTACCTATCTGATCACCTAGATTTCATAATGAACATTTTGGGGGCAAATTTTTTATTTGGGGGTTCCCATAAGATGAACCATATAATTCCATATAATCAAATCATCATGGCCTAAATCAAAGATCAAGTTTAGTAGCACAACTGTTGCTCTCCGCAGATGTCTGATGGGGTACAGAGTGACCTGTCCAGGGCTGTGAGGGCCAAACATGAGGCAGAGGAGGAGATGACCAGGCTCAAGCAGAAGCTGGAGAGGGAGAGAAAAGAAACAGACCAGGTCAGGGGGCTTTATGATTCAAATATGTCTTTAACATGAACTACTAGCATGGAGGGGATGTGTTAGTATATCCTTTTGCGTATTTTAGTGGAGGTTTCCCTTGAATTTTTGAACATCACGATTGAATCAAGTACACATCCAGGCTATCTTGGTCTGGATAAACACCCCTTTAGTTGGGGTCAAACTGTCAGGAAGTGGCACTGTGCGGTTATTTCCAGTTCCTCAGGTGTTGGGAGACCTCCTCCCTGAACTTTACAGGATCTAGTATTTGAGAGGTTGAATATGGTAGAGAGTTCCAGTCTACGACTGTTCTTGGAAAGTAAGAGTATCTGTAACAGTCCTTGTGGTAGCTGATTTGTTTGTTTGTTTGTACAAGGTTGGATATCTGTGACGCGATTGATGTGGGCTAAGCTGCTTGATTGAGGAGTTGATATATAGGAGATTGATTGACATGTATGTGTCAATTGGACTTTTGTGTAGCCGCAACAAAAATATCAGTTTCATAACTTCTCACGCCTTATGTCCAGGAGCATTCTCGGCTGTCGGACGAGGTTGCAGAGTTGCGGCGGAGACTACGCCAGGCGGAGAAGGAAGCCATGGACAGCAGGGAGGAAGGGGTGCACCTAACTGAGGCCATGAATGCACTGCAGAGAGAGGTCAGTCTTATGTCACATACCAGATGTGTTGTCAATGAACTCAGTAATAGCATTTGTAGCATTGTAGCATTTCAAGCGTTCCTGTTGGTCACAATTGTTCTGTCAATCGGTGGTTATAAATGGAAGTTCCGATTCATCACCATGTATGTTACATTTTATTTCTGAATCATTAGTTTTAAACTGCTAGTATAATATATATGCTAATATGATAAAGGGCAGCTTGAAAATGAAAGTACACTTTACTCAAAGGTATGAAAAAATGAAAGCCTCATTTTGTGATCATTTTTTTTTAAAGCAACAATAAATTCTCACAATATGAATGTGTGTTTTCCCCACCATGCTTCCCTCCCCAACCTCCCTGTGGTTCAGACTCCCGGGGATAGGGGGCCTTGTGTGTTAAAGGAAGGCCAGCAGAACCAGGTTCATTCATATCATCGGGGTGGCTATGTCTAACGCTAGTTTGCCTTAATCCAGGGGGTAACCTATATCTGTTGTTTTTGAAAACTGGGTATTTATTGATATTGATTTCAGACTACAACAACTTGACATGCTTGATATCCCTAGATCCCCTACATACTATTACCCTGTTTTTAAAAACTGATGTTGGTTACCCCACTGATTAATACAACCACTTATTTAATGTGTGTACAGACAAACCTGTCTATACTGACCCCTTATGGGATTTTGAAGCAAATGTGGCCACTACAGACAGGGTTCTCCAAAGGACCTCTAAAAAGTGGCCACAATGTCCAGGTGATCAGTGGTACAGGTTTGGATGTACATACTATTAAACCTACACTTAAACCTAGCAATTTGCACAGCATAATTTTCACAGCACAGCATTGTGAAGAATCATATCAGCACTTTCACAAGCAATGGATGGCTCTAAAGATATTTGTGTTATTTTTGTGCATACCATAAATCATATCCTGCTAACTTGACTTGTGCTGCCATTTCTCCAGGCAAACCTTGCTCGTATGGAGAAGGAGAGTATAGAGCGTGGCCGGAGTGATGACCTGAAGGAGGCCATCGAGCACGCTCAGAGGAGAGAAAAACAGCTCATAGCCGAGATGGAGCAAAAGGAGAGGCAGCAAGGTAAAGTGTGTCTATTGCCTGAGAATTTGCTAAATAGGGCAGAGCTACATGCAGAATGCTCTTCCTATACATGGCTATATGCATGATCAAAAACATGTGTTCCAAAGAGCTGCCAGGAGGCATGTAAGTCTTGTTGTTTTGAATAAACCAGTCTACTACATTTACTATATTCATCTGTTGAATGTTGTCCCCCAGCCCAGTCCTCAGTAGACTTGGACACCCTGGTGACCACCCAGAAGGACCTGATCTCGCGCCTTAGGGACGAGTGCAGGGACCTCACCACCAAACTGGAGGAGCTGGGGGAGAGGTACAGGTGGGTACATGTATTTATGGACTAGTTTTTTATGCACGGGGTTCTGCGTTGTTTACCTACTTGATACTTTATGAGGTCTCCTCAACTGAACATAAAGTGGCCTGCCTCAAGGTTTCATCGTCTCTTTCACGCTATCCCACGCCACTTCTGTCAGTGCTGAGCCAGTACTTACAGATCCTGCAGCTTTTTGTGTTGTTTGCCCTGTATAACTGCCCAACTGCCACACCAGCATTGGTAACCTCTGGGTTATGTGCCAAACACCCTGCCCTTACGCCACACAACCCCACCCCAGTTGTCACTTTATGTCTCAGGTAGAATCTTCAACATGTTGGCAGGAGCATGATTTAATCAGGCTTGCATGTTAGTAACATTGTCTCATCTGCAGGTCTGATGTTGGGCGGTTGTCTCAGCTGAACGAGGATCTGTCCTTGCGGCTGGCGAAGGCGAGCGAGCGTGAGAAGGGCCTGGAGCAGCAGTGTGTGGAACACGGCCGCCTGCACCAGCGCATGAAGACAAGGCTGAAGCAGATGGACCAGCATGCACAGAACAGCGCCCAGCAGGTGATGCAGCATACTTCTTATGTAACTTGTTATGATGAAGTTTATGAATAGTGGTTTCAACCAGCAAATATTGTAAACATTGTAGAGTTTGATTTAGAAAATATTGCAGTTTGATTTAGAAAATATTGCAGTTTGGTTTAGAAAATATTGCAGTTTGTTTCTACCATCTGTCGACTTGATATCTCTAAATACACCGTTTTTAAAATCAATTGATATAGGTTACCCCATGGATAAAGGTGAACTAGCATTATGCAGTTTATTTTTGTGTCGAGGAAAAATAGCTAATTACAGATTTATGTTAGCTGATGAACTAGATACAGTACAGTATATCCAAGTATAAATTTTGTAAATTTTGAAACTTTGTGGTGGTTTTCTTTTTCCAGTTATGGCAGTGGTCTCTCTGCCCCATGACACCATGAATATTCCAATGCATTACTGCTGTACCAGTACTTCAGAATTGTTTCAACTGCAACATCAAAAATAAATCTCCTTTCCCCTCCAAGGTCACTTTCCTTTTTTTTAGCTATGCAATGATGAGCTAGAGTGTGTTTTTGATACATCTCAGGTTCTGGAGTTGCTGACCAAACAGAACGGCCTAATGCAGGACCGCCAGTCGCTGTGCCAGGAGGTGGAATTCCTCCGCAGCCAGATGACCAACCCCGACTCTTTCATGGGCACGGGTCGTCCCCGACCAGCCCTGGACATCGACAATGGTCCCGTGGATTTGTGACATATCTGTAGCTAGTTTGTAACCTACTAGTAACTCCCTCAGGACTTCATGTTGCAGGTGTCTGTTGTTGTGTAGATTCTAATGTAGCAAATCATTGGTAATCCATCTGATTGTATTTGTGTGTTATTTCTTACCTCGTCACAAAACAATATGGTTTAAGATGGTCTGCCATGTTTGACTGCTTTGTTTGGAATCTTTTCACCAAGGCTCTGTAAAAACCTCAAGCTGCAAGTGTCAATGTTTACAGTTCAGTTCATTTCAGATCATCCTCTTTTGGGAGGTGACACCAGTGTCTCCACACGTTTCTGTCCAGCATTACTGATCGGAGTTCGTTGGCCTCCATACTTTGTCCATACTTTGTGTAGATTTACAGTAAAAAAGAGTCCAGTGAAATTGTCTGAAGTCAAATGTACTGTTTGAAATTACATGACACATTATGTATATGTTTATGTCTGTTCTTCGTGAAAAGTTTAGTAACTAAGTAAAGGCAATTTATTCTGTGCACACAGTGCTGTAAGTAATGTTCAAATGTAAGATGTTCCCCAACAATGTTGGATGAGATGCAACAATTGTATATAAATGCTGACTCTGTAGATTAGTAGTTTTGGGACCAAGGAAGCTGATAATGTAAGATAACTTGTTTCAAAAGATTGCTTTGACTAGTTTGTGGTCATAAAAATATAACATATAACAAGGAAAGAAAGCTTTCCGTGTGATAGACAGTTAGGTTCAATGATGTTTGAATAAGTAGGATGGTGAGTTTGAACTAATAGAAAATGAATAGCCATTTCATCTAACCCCACAGTGAATCTTGTTATCTTCAGGATCTACTTCATGATATCTTTCAAAATAATGTGTCTGTTGGTATGACTTGAAAGTAATGGGACCAAAGAGAAATTGCTCTTTCCATACCAGTGTTATTTATTTTTACACCTGTATATTTGTACATTAATATATCCAATGTAGTTAGGAAGAAAACATTTTGACCATACTCAACTTGAAGCATTCTTCAGAATTCCAAGTTGCCTCAGAAACTATGTTTCTATGAATACAAAGAGCTGCCAGTAAAAGTCTGGATAAGAACACAATGCCAGAGTCCTAATTCTTGATTATAGCTTAAGTTATATATTCTGGTTATATAGTGAGCAGTAAAAAGTGCACATGGAGGTTTGTATAGAATTCACACCTTAAAAGGGGTTGATTTCATACATAAAAATTTTGGCTTAAGTTTAGCTATAGAGAATACCTACACACCTATGACTTTTCACATTGTCTACTGTGACCACTTGTCTCTAGTACCTTAAGTGGTCACTGCAGACAGGTTTGACTATATTAAAGGGGAGCCATACACACAAATACTAGTAGTCACTCCCGCACTCCGTAACCTTTCATGGCGTTCATAACAATATATCATTACGTATCTCATTTGTCTTGAGAGTAGCCTCCACGACCGACATTCTCCGGTAGGAGTTTCGAATATTGTCGTGATTTTCAAGTTACACGTACAGAAAAACTTTGATATGAAAATAGTGCTTATAGTCATGAAGAAAAATATTTTGACCATATTCAACCGACATTCTACAAAATTCTGAATTGCTTTAGAATACCATGTTTGAATACATACTATCGACGTCATTAAAATCAGCAAATATTTACTGCAAAATCTAGCTGTGGAGAATGAGTAGCGTTAGCATACTGTCCGCTAAAAGTTTTTTAGACAGCCACAGAACTACATTTGAGCGTGTCAGCAGTTGGCGTTTCGATGTTTCAATAAGCAGGGCTGAATTGGGGCAAGTCTTACTGGTATAACTTGACAAGCCTTATTATACCAGGTATTGCCCCTAGACAGGCACATACGACTACTGCGATGACGCAGCGAGCTTTAGTACATCTGCTTGGGCGTTGCTCCTCTGTCACCGGCCCCGAAGTCACCCCTGTCCCCACAGGGACAGCTACCGTGCTGAATTCGCTGCCGCTGGAGCCCTTGTTGCTCTGGGGGCCAGGTGTTGGAGGATAAGCTGGATGTTGTTGGCCGGGCTGGTAGGTCGCATATTGGCCGGGCGGTTGCTGCGGGTAGGGAGCCGGTTGTCGGGGGCTGGAATACTGGCCGGTACCGCCACTAATGTAACCTCCGCCATGACCCTTTCCGCTGTCACCCATAGGTGCTAGTTGCACTGACATCTTGTAACTGAAAAGTGATGATGTTTACGTTGCCTTTAAGATTAATCTTTTTTCAGGTACTAGTCCTATAGTCTTTTAGACTGACTGATAGACAGAGGGAGTGCTAGCACAAACTTCACTCCCCATTATCTAAAAACTACCGGTCACGTTTCTAGCATATTTTACAAATCAAATTGCTGCTCACCGTCCCTGATAAACATTTACCTGACAATGGTGGGTCAATCACAATAAGTTTAAGACATTAATCAATATCTGGGCGAATGAAATGGTTACCGGGATATAGATAGGGACTCGATTACCCGCCTCGCCTGCTTTGATACTTATTTTTCACAAAGTCTGTAACGTTAATAGTGTCTCTCGACACATGACGGCAACTTAATTTTGTAGCGTGAAACATCAACATGCTTGTCATGATTAAATTGAGATAATGACTTTAGAGTATAATATGTGTGTGTTACGTTGAGATTTCCTTGACATGAAATGACATTTTAAAAAGTTACATTCCAGCATACCTTTACTTGCTGACCGTTTGACGCTTGTTCGAGAATCTCAGTCGACCAACCGTTCTGGCGATGCAATATACTTCCGGATTCTTCAATCAGGTGGTCTGTAGAAGTACTGAATGAATGAGTGAGAATCTGCCAAGTCAAAGCTGATAGGCAGTGGTCGATTGCCGCCTTGCAACTGTCCTCTAAGAAATGTGTAGTCAGGTTGGCTCTTTTATATTCTTCTCTGTGGTAAAAATTTCTGGCATATTCAATGAGATCATGATGTCTAATTATGATCTAAAAAAGGACCAAATTTGTGACGCTCTGCCCAACCCCTTTTGGCGTCCGGGCATTGAACCCAACTGTATAATTACCTGATGACGTAAGCGTGTTCCTGAACTCTGGATAGGAGAGCGATATTTTGAAGTGACATAACGTTAGAGGTCATATTTTACCAAACCTTGTACATAAGCTGACGGTATCATGTCTTTTCGTTTTACCTTTAATGATGTGCTACCCAAATATTGCAGATAATGTAGCTGGCCCATGTGATTCTGGTAGTTATAGATCGAATTAATGACGATGTTACATAGGGATCGGAAGCCCACGGAACATAGACCGATGAAAAACAGAAGGAATTTCACAGTTGAATGGTCTTGGGTTTTATTAGGTGTATAGGATGCACTTCCCACTCCCGTAATGCCGCAATGATGCGGTATTATGACAATAGAACCCAGATAACGTTGAATATTCTTGATGGTAAATGAGTTCACTGTCTGACGTACGGTATTCGTTTCATACACTTCGTTAAACCCATTGACCACAGTTTGCGCCTGCAGGTATCCACAGCTTGTTCAATGTTGGGTGGTTGTGTCACGGCGGTCAACTAATTTGAGTCTTGTCCGGTTACTGTCGGTCAGTGGTTGACATGTCATGGAAGTTTCCACAGCCTTGTCCAATATTGCCTGGCTGGAAAATTTTTTGTCCGGTTATGTTCGGTCAATGACTGACAAGACATGGAAGTTTCCACAGCCTTGTCCAATATTGCCTGCCTGGAAAATTTTGTTGTCCGGTTATGTTCGGTCAATGACTGACAAGTCATGGAAGTTTCCACAGCCTTGTCCAATGTTGCCTGCCTGGAAAATTTTGTTGTCCGGTTACTGTCGGTCAATGACTGACAAGTCATGGAAGTTTCCACAGCCTTGTCCAATGTTTCCTGCCTGGAAAATTTTGTTGTCCGGTTATTGTCGGTCAATGACTGACAAGCCATGGGAGTTTCCACAGCCTTGTCCAATGTTGGTCGTAACAATGTTGTCTCCAAGCAGAGGTTGGGCGCGGGGAGTAGTAGGCTAGTGGCCGGGATTTTACTGACTCCCGCAACTACTTATCCCCGCGACCCAACCTCTGCTTGGAGAATAGGTTTCTGTTGCAGGGTACAGATAGGAGTCGCTAACCCTTCCTGTTTCAAGTGCTTGAGACACCTCTTGGTGTGGGCGGCTCGAAATCCAGCTTGTCTGGCTATGGTCGGTCAATGACGGACACGTGCTCCAATACATGTAACGTTATACCATTACAGAAACGATGTACAACGTACAACTAGTTCCATGGACAGTATCACAATCATCTTATTTGTCTTCCTTGGGCTACGAGGCACCATCCGTTTGGAGTTCCGAAAAGTTGCAATTTTTTTTAAAGCAAGTGCAGACTCAATTTTGAAGACTTGAGTTGTTATAACACACTAAAGGTAAAGAGCTATTTTGTGGACACAAGTTAAGACATTACATATAACAGGAGAGAAAATTTCAATGTGATCGGTTCCATGATGAGCCTGAACAAATGTAAGGGACTAAAGACACGTCATTGTCCCTCCACAGTGCATTGTAGCATTCTCAGAATGCACTTCCCGGTATCTTTGCAAAATTAGATATCCCGAGACGAAAGTTTGTTTGTTTACTCTTTGAAGCATATCACCTGACGGCGTTTTTCAAAGCCCCCTGGGGGTAGAACCCCGAACATAAGTCATACATTAAGTTCAACAAAACCAAATTAACTTCAATAACATAATTATACATAAGGTTTTATAAAACCAAATTAACTTAAGTAATATAAACATAAAGATCGTACAAAACCGGATCAACTTAGATAACATAAAATTATATTGCCAAACGAATTAACCAACAGTTTAACCTTAACGTAATATAAGGCAGGAACATAACAGAAAGAATGGGGCAAACAGAAATAATTTATCAGCACATTTTATTTTCGAACGGTTTGTATATTTTTACAGAATAACTTTCATATTAAAAATACATTGCTCATAATAGGGATAAAACTTGCAAAATTGGGAAATGCACTTAACACGACTTTCCTAATTTCACTTAGGTGAAAATGAGCACCTAGCTTCAGTTAGGGCCGTCCCTCGGATAGAACGTTAAATGGAGGTCCTTGTTTGAGGAGAGCCACACCTCGAGCACGTAAAAGATCCCACCACACTTATCGAAAAGAGTAGGCTGGGGTCCTCCCGGGTGTGAGTGGTTCAAAACCTACAGTCCCATGGCCGCACCTGGGGCAGTTACTGTCGTATTGATGTCACCTGAATGACAGCTCGCCTTTCCAATTACACTTTTTGAGTTAGAAAATAATTCAGTCAGAGTTTATTATGGCCTTTCGATGTTTGTGCCTCAGGGAATGCTTGAAGGTTGGGATTTGAACTTCTGGATATTTATTACTATAGGTATAATAAATGCTACTACAAAGAGAAATACGACTGTTGCGACAATGCCGCGAATTCTAATACATCCGTCTGTATGTTGTTCCCCTGTGTCATTTCCTGGAGTCGCCCCAGTTCTGGACACAGCTTCTTTGCTGAATCCGCTACCATCGTTGCCATTGTCGTACTGAACGCCAGCCGTTGGAGGATAAGCTGGATGTTGTTGGCGGGGCTGGTAGATCGCAAACGGCCCGGGCAGTTGCCGTGGGTAGGTAGCCGGCGCGCCGGGTGAGGACTGCCATCCAGAGCACCGCCACTGTTGAATCCTCCGCCCTCACCAACGAGGTGATTCTTTTCGCTGTCACCTGTACGTGCTGGTTGCATTGACATCTTCTAACCAAAAAAAGTGTAGTTATTCATATTACTTTTTCACATAATTAAGATTTAAGATTAAAAATACTAAAACTAGCCGTGCAATGTTTTCCATGATAAAAATCCTGTGTCGCGGTTTGTCACATATTGTACAAATCAAAATGCCATATTCCTGATACAGTAGAAGCCAGTTAATTGCACAACAGATTACCGCACACTTCTGCTAATTGCACGGAATCCCCATATCACGAACCGGTGCAGTTCAGCTGGATTATTGCACCATGCGGATAATTACTCGAAATACGCTGGCAAATGGGGTGTGCAATTAAGCGGCTTCTACTGCATCGGTAGACATTGACTACAATGCTAAGATTTCTGTATCTGTATCCATACAGCATACAGCCTATTTCCTTGACATAGCAAAGTTACATTCTAGCATACCTTTTGATTATCTGTAGATCGTTTGACGCTTATTCGAAGAGTCTCAGTCGACCAAATCCTTCTGTCAGGTCCTGTGTGGAAAAGGACAGAGTGTGAACTCGGGGATGTCAGGGCTGATTGCAGCGGCTGTTTGTCGCTTTGTGACTGTCCTCTGAGAAGTGTGTAGTCAGGTTGGCTCTTTCCTCTTGGGGTAAGAAATTTCTATTTTTGTCGTATTCAAATATTTTGGGCCGATGAATGAGATCATGGTGTATAATTACAATCTAAAAAATAGCCCAAAGTTGTGACGCTCTGCCCAACCCCTCTTGGCGTCCGGGCAACGAACTCAGCCAGAAAACTGTTGAACCCAACCGTAATTACGTGGTGACGTTACAAGCGTGTACCTGAACTCTGAATCCGAAGCACGCTACTTTGAAGTAACAATTCTACATGAGCTAATGGGAATACTGTTGGTAAATATGCTTCAGGTACATGTACGTACTTCAAATAATATTAGAGCTGTTATTACAGATCTGGATACAAAAGGTAACAAAACATGGACGTAGAAAATACATTAAGAAGGAAAATAGATACATAAGAATGAATTTCACTGTTCTTGTGTTGAGCTTAGGCCTATAAGACATAACTTCCACTGCCATAATGTAGTGAACCCAGTTGACGTTACATTTCTTTGAATGGGTCCACTGTCTAGCGTACGTTGTTCGTCTGATAGGTCGGCATTATACACTTCATTAAACCCATGGACCACAGGTAGCGTCTGCAGGCATCCACAGCTTTATTCAATTGTTGGGTGGCTCTGTCACGGCGATCGACCAATTTGAATCTTGTCTGGTTACTGTCAGTCATGATCAGTGGCTGACAATTTATGTACGTTTCCACTGCCTTGCCTAATGCTTGGACTTTAAATAAGCTTGTCCGGTTACTGTTGGTCAATAACTCACAAGTACTCACAATATAGATCATTGGCAAAGACCAAGTACTACTAGTTATACGGATCCATAGAGAAAAGAACACAATCATATCATTTGTGTTCTGAGTGCGTTCGGAGTTTCGATACGTGCTTGACAGGTCAAGTGCAGACTGAAAACTAAAGCTTTGGTACAAGAAAAAAGGCTAGTACAATCCATTTTAATTGTGATTTGTTTGAGCCGATTTGATACGAGGAAAATGGCAAATATTGATGCTAGTCTGCGAAATCATGCATCCCAATGCAGTTTGCATGTTAAGGATGCTACATCACTATATGAGTTACCGAAATACTCCAAAGGTTAGAAAAATAACTTAGACGCAAATTTTTAATAGGTCAGGAACAGCTAGTTTGTTGTCATAAAGCAAGGAAGAAATGAAGGGAAGGAAGAGAGTTTTCAAAGCTAGGGGTGTGATTGACTATGATTGATATAAACAAATACAGGGGATTAAAACATGTACATGCCAATCTCCCTCTCACATCCTTGGAATTTTCAGAACTTACTTACAGGTATCTTATCAAAATACTGTATCTATTGTCACGAAATGAAAGTAATGGGACAAAAATTATTTTCAGCATTATTTATTTGTCACTTGTATATTTGTACAGAAGAACTTTGATGTGGTGCGTAGTCATGATATTTTTACCATACCCATCCTGAAGCATTCTTTAACTAGAAAGGTAATATTTGCAAGCAAATACAGAATGTTACCTTCACATGTTGTAGTCTAACACTGGCAACTGTTTTGTTCATTCTTATTTGAACACATTTCTAAATGTAGTGACCCGAGCCCCTCTAGATCTGACATTTGCTACATTATGTAACCGAACACCACATGTTGCCTGCTACTTTACCGGTTACCATAGTGACAGCCGTCTGGTCGTTGACCTTATTTGTGCGGAGAAGAAGAAGAAGAGGAAGAAGAAGAAACAAAGCAAAAACAGACATGTTCCCTTCTGTGAAGGTAACATAAAAATTATAGATAGCTTTAGAAAACCATTTTTGTATAAATACGAAGAGCTGTCTACGACACGGCATTAAAAGCAGCATATTTACACGATTTCGTAGTCCTAATTCTAACTTTTATATATAACATATATACCTTATCTTGCAGTATAAAGGACGCGTGAAGGTATGGATGTCTTCCATTTGAAATGACTTGATTTCATACGTAAGAGCAATCTGACTTAAGAAAATTAGTAACATAACTATTATATCCGATAAACACTGATTCGTGCGTTTTTCGAATAAGCTACATTCAGCATGGCAGCAGTTCGTGTTAGGATGTTTTACCTCAAGAAACTTACCAGCCAAGGGCATTTGCCGCATTGACAGCTCTTATTATAGCAGGTATGGAACACGCCGCCGCCACACAGATACCCACGACTACTGCGATGGCGCAGCGAGTTCCAGTACATTTGCTCTGACGCTGCTCCTCCACGCAGGGTCCCGGAGTCACCCCCGGTCCGACTGGCACGGCTACTGTGTTGAATCCGCTGCCACTGGATCCCTTGCTGTTCTGGGGGCCAGTCGTTGGAGGATAAGCTGGATGTTGTCCGCTGGGCTGGTAGACCGTATACGGCCCGGGTTGTTGCTTCGGGTAGGGAGCCGGTTGTCCGGGGCTGGAAGTGCTGAATCCGCTGCTGCTGGAGGCCCCGCCGCCTTGGGTGCCAGCCGTCGGCGGGTAAGCTGTGTGTTGTCGACCGGACTGGTAGGTTACGTATGGGCCGGGCGGTTGCCGCGGGGAAGGAGCCGATTGGCGGGGGCTGGCTTGTTGCATTGACATCTTGTAACTGAAAAAAGGGATGTTTCCATGTTACCTTCCAGAGATTAAACTTCATGTTTTGAGATAGACATGTACTAGTGGTACAGACTTCACCGGGTGTTCAATTTCAGGGACTAGATTATTCACCCACCTTGCTGACGATAGTGTCACCGATTAAATTTGTAATGTGTCCCACTCTCTACAATGAGCTTTACAACATTTGTAATGTAATGTAAAGCACCAGCATTTTTCAGAGTAATGCAAGAGCATGATGTTTCAGTAAGACTTCCAAAGTTACTTTCCGGCATACCTTTATTTGCTGTCCGTTTGACTATTGTTTGGGGAGTCTCAGTCGACCAACTTCTGGCGAAGTGTAGTTTGTTAGTCGGTTGTATCAGGTCCTGTGCGGAAGCACTGAGCCTCTGAGGCCGGTAAACTTGGCGATGTCAAAGCTGATTGCAGTGGCTGCTTGTCACTTTGTGACCGCTCCTCTGAGAAATGTGTCTTCGGGTTGGCTCTTTTATACTCTTCATGAAGGTGGAGATTCTTATATTTCGTCATATTCAGATATTTTTGTACAATGGATGAGATCATTGTGTGTAATCATGATCTATAAATATGCCCCAAATTATGTGACGCTCTGTCCAACCCCTCTTATCGCGCCCGGTCAACGAACCCAGCGGTAATTACCTGATGACTTGAACGTGTGGCTGAACTTTAGAATAAAGCACAACACTTTGAAGTGTCATATTTGGTCTGATCCCTCTAAATTTGCTGGCTTCTTTGAGTAACGTGTCACCAGATTATTGAGTTTAAGTATCTGGCGGGTATCATAATCGATTCAGGTAGAGTTACATTTCATAAAGTGCCGTTGTAGATCAATATCTTGTTACAAAGTGCTAAGTACGAAATGGGACGAAATATGGACATATAAAAAAGAATGTATAGAATTGTTGAATGTTCTTCGGATAATATTTGTCGTATACGACATCACTTCGAATTTCACTCTCATAATGCCATGATGTGGTGGAATGTATGTTGAATTCGGCTGGAGTTGTTCTCGGTTTGCGTTTCACTGCGGTTTGCGGTTTACTGTTTAAAATGCACGGTGTTCGTCTGATAGGTCGGCATTACACACTTCGTTAAGCAGGTACCGCCTACAGGTATCCACAGCTTTGTTCAATGTTGGGTGGTTCTGTCACGCCGGTCGACTAATCTGAAACTTGTCCGGTTACCGTCGGTCAGTGTCTGACATGTCATGGAAGTTTCCACAGTTCGGCATCTCGAAAAAGTTCAATCAAGCTTGTCCGGTTATAGTCGGTCAATGACTCTAATATATCCTCCCTAAAAGTATGTACGATGTAGCACTGGTCACATGTAGCAAAATCACAATCATTCCATTTGTCCTGGGAGAAGTCTCCCTTTCGGAGTTTTGTTATTGCTGTGTTTCATAAGCAAAGAACAGACAGAAGCCACTCGGCAGCTGTTTGACTGATAATAATATCTCCAAGCAGATATTTGGGCACAATGTAGTAATTTGTTCTCACTATCAGGCTTCTCTAACAGTTACGCACTCAAACATGCATGAGATGCATTGTTAGCGGTCAGAGCAGCAAAGCAGTCAGAAAATATGACAATCTTTCACCCCAACATCTGTTTGGAGATTAAGTTAATCCTGTCTGACGATCCAGGCCAGGATAGATGTGCCATATCTAGTTCGTCTGACTTATACAACACAAGGCCTATACTGAATTATGCCTCATAAGCCCTAACTTGCACATTTGTTATACCATAGCATTGATCCCGTCAAGGTACCTACATGTAAAAAACCTTGAAAACTCATTCATCTCTGACTGAAAAAGTCTCAGTGCAATTGAAGTGCCGCTGTAATTCAAAAGAAAGTTGTTAGAGGGCTCAAGCATATGTCTTTTACCTAGCTATCTACCACCAAAAAGTCATGTCCTGAACACGAAACATCTACCCGGAAATCCTGTTGCAGTACCATGGAAAGCCACAAGAGGGGCAAAAATCTAATCGTTTCTTCATTTTGCAAACATAGATCATATATATCCATCCACGACGTCTCGAGGTATGCTGTTTACAGACAGATTGACCTACAAATACACACAAAGACCCACATCTACACTACAATATTTTGATTTACAGTCTGCTCATTGTGTTGCTGGCGATTGGACAGAGGTAGGTTGGGTAATTTCTGCGGCATCCGGTCTGTCTATGTCTAACAAAGCCCTGTGGATTTGGTTCGTGTTAGCTGTTGGTGTATTCTTACTATACATGTCTAGAACCATCTCTGTAGGGTTGTGCTTTGCCTCGATGTAGCAAATGTCCTGGAAGCACAGCCCCAGTTCGTCAGCCAGCGCCCTCCAGTTGTTCCCAAAGATGGGTGCGGGCGGGTCCAGGAGAATGGACAGGTGTCGGATGGTCGTGGAGTCCACGAGACCAACGCCACCTGCGTAGGGGAACAACAACTTGTTTGTTTTCTAACGTTAACATTCATCTTGAGAAGACATACTGTGATGTCAAATATGTCCCTCTCTCAAATCTGTAGATAGCCTAGTTGATTTGCAATTCTGGTAGCAAACTAAGCAAAATTGCAGAAGTGGAAAATAGCAACATACCTTTCTGTTCAGACGTTCTGCTGCTTTCTCCAGTCTTCATTGGTTGGACAGCATCCAGTGCCGGTTGCTGTTGGAAGGAAATGTTGCTTGGCAGGTTATTCCACCTCATTCGTGGTTTGAAATACAAATGGTCTTCTTTTGACTTTTCTCCACAATTTGTCATGTTTGAAGCCCACGCATCTCCCCAAATTAAGACTTTTCGATTCTATCATAACGGAACAAGGCGCTAGGTACTCACGTGTTCCCCCAGGTCCACCTCAAAGGCTTTTCCTCGGCACATCAGAGTTACTTTCTCTCCGGGTCGTGGGAGCTCTTCGTCATGTCCTGCTATCCTCAGGATGTGTGGAGGGGCGACCTCACTCTCTCCTTCGCTGCTACAGCCGGGACTGCATGCTGGACATGGGAGTCCCACTGTGTAGTTCAGGTAAGGGAAGTCCCTGTCTCGGATCTGCTGTAAGTCCTTGTGAAGTCTGGACAGTAGAGAATGAGGACTTCTGTCTGGAGCACACTTGACAATGACCTGGATCATGTTCTGCTCCACAGATTGACATACAAGCTCCACTTTGTAGTAGAACTCATGTCCCTGGTAGAATCTGCCCACATTTCTGTAGACATCTCGGTCAAGACCACGACCTTGATCGTGGGTTTTCTGTGATATTGACAAACATCGGGCAAGCAGGCGGAGAAAGATGGCTTCTGGATAGAACTTGTAGAACTTGAAGTAGAGGACAGTGTCAGATCCCGTAGCGTCCCAGAATGCCGAAGCCCCATGATCCGTTTTCTTTTGCTTACTTTTCTCGGCGTTGGTCTCCTCAATTGTCTCCAGAAGCAACGGCACAAGATACTGCTCTTTTGAGATCGGGCAGAGAATGTCATATCTCTCGAACAGTGCGATGGTGGAAATGGAATTCTCCACTGTCAAAAAATCCCATACTTTGCGCAAAGTACTGACGTGAACGATTCCAAGCTCATGATCATCACAGTCAAGCTCCACAAGCTCTATGACAAGCTGCACCAAAGCTTTTAGATTCAAGACTACAACATCACCCATAACCTTGACTTCTCCAATTTTGTCGTAAAACTTTAGCATCTCCTCAAACTCTTCTGTCTCATCTTCTACCTCAACAACACCTTCATTTCGCAGCTTGTCAGACAAGGTACGTTTGTCCAGGATACACGTGTCTGTGGAACTGGATTTGTACTTGTTGATGAAGTCACTGACTTTGAGCCACTTGATAGGGATGCGCCTCTTGGATTGGAAGGACGAAGCGACGACTTCCATGATGGTTTTTCGAAGGAGACGGGCTTGGTCATCTTGATGAAGAGGTATGGAGTTTTCAACGCAAAACACAATATCCTTCTTGATACCTGGTTTTCCCACAATAGACTGAGTAAACTTGTTATTGCTCAGCAATGCCTTGCTTACCTTACGGGATAGAAACGTTCTCCTCTCTACCGACAGACTGCTCGAGTGTGTTCCAACAATGAAAATATGAGGACTGGGATTTTGCACGTGGACGATAGCTGACTGAACCCAGTAGCAAATACGTCTGATATAACCTGGCTGTTGTTCTAATCTTTCCATGTTAAAGACAATCAGGTGAATTGCTAGATTTGATAGAAACAGGTGGTGTGTGCAGTGATAGACAGTATCTCCAGCAAAGTCAATCAGAGTAAACTTGAGAGGAAAATCTTTTACGTCCTTAAAGGTTTTGACGCTCCTACTAACAAGAAGGACAGGATAGCTTCTAAGTTCCTGAGATGCCCAATACACTCTCTGCTTTTCTACTTGTACAATGAGGAAAATGGCCACTAAGTTCGGCACTATATAATAAGCATCTTTCCACGTTGATGGCAAATCCATCTGCCAGCCGAATAGCCAACATAATCCAATGCCATAGACAAACCCTATTGGACCCATGAAGATTTGTAATTGCAGGCCACGTCGAAAGGAACTGCAAAGTCTTCGTATGTTGTGATAGGTCATATAACCTGTTGCCCCTGATACAAAGCCACCAACCAAAATCAGCAGGTACCCCAGCATCTCACTGGCGCCGCCCTGAGCAACAGCTATCAGTAGCAACACCAGTGATACTGGCATCAAACACCCTCTAGACGATGCTACGATGCCACCTAGATTGGCGGCAGCTAAAAGACACTCTGATCCACTAACGATTAAGTGAAGACCTGAAGCTAAGTCCTGAAAAGATAGCTGAGAAGGTGCGCGCATTAGGCAAAAGGCCAGGGCTATGCCGGGTCTGCCGCCAACAGAAAATGGCGCCGAGACAACAAACGCGATTAAGACTATAGTTGGAACAAACATAACGTATTGGAGGAAGGGGAACCCAGTCGACTGTTTGCTTCCAAATACAGAGAAGATATCTCGAAAGACACTTAGCAAGAAGTTGATTGAGACGTGTGCTATAGTTACATTGACACCGTATTCCCTAGCTACATTGTAGCTCTGACCGAACAGCTTGAAAATCCCGGTTGTTAATAAAAGAACAACACCAAACCCCAGCTGAAAACCTACTGACCCCGTAATCATGGCAATTACGGCAAGTGTTAGTGCGTAGTTCAACAACGCCGTCACGGCTGGTGTTGGATATGGATTGCCCACTAGCTCAGCCTCTCTCAAAATTTCTTTGGCAACATACTGTGCGCGTCCAGTGTCATATCTGCTGTAGGGCCCTTCGTGAACTGTTTTCCACCCTTCACCCACTTCCGTTACATCTGTTTGTACCAAATCGAACTCAAGTCCTTTAGTCGCTACTTCAGCAGAATCAAAGGACTTATCGAGCAGGTGTTTTTCCAGACTTGTCTTACCAGCTCTGGCGTCTCCTAGGAACGAAACGGTGCTGTGTCGGGCCGGCAAACTCCCTTGTGTGGCTTCTTGTTGAAAAACGTCCCTGACAGCAGGGGAACCTGCCAGCTGAACTGGCCAGAGCCAGCTTAGATTGACTTCACTGTTGATGGACTGACTTGTATGACTGGCGAGTAGAGACCTTCTGTCAACCAAACTGTGTGGAAAAAGAGAAGTTAAATGTAATCACGTGTACTCGTTGATTTTGAATTATCATTAGTTTTTCAACTGTGTAACGTTAACTATCGTGTCGATTTTAAAAGTTTTTTTTTAATGTTCTGGAAATGACAGTCATGTGTATACGCCGGTGCAATTCAGTTTTTTAAAGCTGCAATGCGGTGTGATAGATTATATAAAATTCCTTGGATAGATTAAGTTCAAAGATAAACTGTATGTTAACTTGCAGGTCAATGGTACCACAGTCTACTTAAGTCCTCATTTGCATAAGTCATATTCAACAATGTATACCTATACGTAACTTCCAAATACCACAAGTATGAAATTAATTTTCCGTCCTTTGTACATTTTTTTACCTATCAGTGTTCTTCTCTTTCTCAGTTACGCCTGGTTCTGCTTGATTCCTGCTAATTCGATTTCAGTGTGAAGGCCTAATAGGAAAGGGCGTCGTTGAAACATAATGTATACTCTGGACCAAGCAGGCAAATATGCACGATGACACGTATGGCTAAGGACATGCCACATGGAAAATGGTATGCAGACCCTCTTAAAACGTAGTACATTTTTGTAACGTACGTGATAGTATACTCACTTTTCTCTTGTTTCGTTTGTCTCACACGTCTTTAGATCAGCTGATTTCCTTATTGCAGCCATCTTGCTAAGAGTTCAGCTGTCACCCACAAACTGGTAGAACCAGTCTGATGCTGTTTTGGGCCTCATTCCAGTGCATTGGGCTTACCAATTGCGATATACACCCATGCAAGAAGTTTTTGAACAGGAGCCACCCTTTCCTTTGAGGCATTTTTCCAGGATTATAGTGACATATGTATCGCCGTGCATTTCACCCAGAGGATAATTACAGACATGGCACTGCTGACCCCTGACGTCAGATGTCCAAGGTTACAGTTCTACCTGACTGCCCACAAATGCCAGTGTTTTTACAGGCAACTTGTTTATTTTGATCAGGTTTCTGAATTCACCTGTAGAATCCTTTACCAACAAATCAAATCACCAAAGACATTTACAGTACCATTGCAGACTGTAAATTCAGCAGCAACCAATCGTAAGAAGGGATGACTTGGTTAACCTTCCTTTCAATTCTCCAGCGCTCGCCAACACTGGAAATACCTTCAAGATTCAGAGCTTTATTTTCCCGTTAGGGAGAAAACGAACCGTTCACGGTAGTTGTGTGCAGTTTCTTGAAACAAGGGGTTAGGCAGGCAGAAGACGGAACAAGCATATTTGTGGTGATGAAAAGGTCACCATAAAACCATATCAAATCACCACAACACATCCCTGTACCCATAGGAAACATTACGATATCAAAAAACTCAATGGTAAATAATCATGACAATTGACTGACACAACATCACAAGATAAAATGCTGAAACATCTCTGAATTGTAACAGTTTCTTCGTTCTTGCAACAAGAACTGTAAATGGAATGTTCATCCCACATAATGCTACCTATAGTTGGGCGTCTGTACTAGTCACAGTATGTACAATCTGTTATTCACACAAGAAACATGATAACACAACTGATAGGAGTAAAGGATGGGACCAAACCTACAGCTCACACTTGTTTACACACTGCTCTATGTACTGGGACAGATGATACAGTATTTACAAAAGGTGAAGCAGGGGATGAAACACAAGTGCCTTCTCTCCATGTACATGTGTGGTATTTCAGTTCTAGATGATAGCTATATGACAGCTGCTGTTCTGGGTGTCAACAATGACATATCTGCTGTTCCATAATTCAGTTACAGCTAAGGTGCATCTATGATAGACCATTCCAAATGTTTCTTGTATTACAGCTGCTGTTCTAGTTGTCAGCTGTAATACAGCTGCAACTGCAGGTGACAGCTGCAATGTAGCTGCTGTTAGAACTATTTGTCAGTTGTGATAAGCTGCTATTCCAGGTGCCTGCTATAATACAGTTGGTGTCCAATTGTCAGTTGTGATACAGCTGCTATTTCAGGTGTTAGCTGTAATACAGTTGCTGTTTCAAGTGTCTGCTGTATTACAGCTGCTGTTCATGGCTCCAGCTAAAATTCAGCTGCCATTCCAGGTGCCAGCTGAGATACAACTGCTGTTCCTTGTTTAGCTGCTATACAGCTGCTATTCTAAGTGTTGCCTACACTACATCTGCAGTTCCAGCTATTCGTAGGTAGAGTTCCAACTGTACAAAACTGCTATTCCATGTGTCAGCTGCACCACACCTACTATCCCAGGTGTCAGCTGTGATATATCTTCTCATCCAGGTTCCATGCTGTACAACAGCTGTTATTCCTGGCATCAGTTGTGGCATAGCTTCAGTTCAAAGTGTTCCCTACATTACAGCTGCTGTTCCAGCTACGATTTTGTTTCTGGTCTCAGCTGCGAAACGGCTGCTATTCATGGTCACAGGTTTCGTACAACTGTAGTCCCAGTTATCAGGTAAAGCACAGCAACTGTTACAGGTACCAGCTATCACCTACATTATAGCTTCAATGTCATGTGTCCCCTATAACACATTAGCTCTTCTAGGCACAGCTGTGATACAGATGCACTTTCCAGATATCAGGTGTGGTACTGCCTGCAGCTGTGATACAGCTGCTGCTCAAAATGTACTCAGCTGCATCATAGCTGCTGTTCCAGCTGCGATACAGCTGCACTTCCAGTTGTCAGGTGTGGTACTGCAGCCATGTCAGCTGTGGCATAGCTGATGTTCAATGTCCCCTATATCAGTTTACAGCTGTTGTTCTAGGTGTCCCCTATATAACAGCTATTGTTCCATGTGTCCCCTATATTACAGCTGCTGTTCCAGGTGTCCCCTAAATTACAGCTACTGTTCCAGGTGCCCCCTATATTATAGCTGTTGTTCCAGGTGCCCCCTATATTACAGCTGCTGTTCCAGGTGCCCCCTATATTACAGCTGCTGTTCCAGCTGTCCCCTATATTACAGCTGCTGTTCCAGCTGTCCCCTATATTACAGCTGCTGTTCCAGGTGTCCCCTATATTACAGCTGCTGTTCCAGGTGCCCCCTATATTACAGCTGCTGTTCCAGGTGTCCCCTATATTACAGCTGCTGTTCCAGGTGTCCCCTATATTACAGCTGCTGTTCCAGGTGTCCCCTATATTACAGCTGCTGTTCCAGGTGTCCCCTATATTACAGCTGCTGTTCCAGGTGTCCCCTATATTACAGCTGCTGTTCCAGGTGTCCCCTAAATTACAGCTACTGTTCCAGGTGCCCCCTATATTATAGCTGCTGTTCCAGGTGCCCCCTATATTACAGCTGCTGTTCCAGGTGTCCCCTATATTACAGCTGCTGTTCCAGGTGTCCCCTATATTACAGCTGCTGTTCCAGGTGTCCCCTATATTACAGCTGCTGTTCCAGGCATCCCCTATATTACAGCTGCTGTTCCAGGTGCCCCCTATATTACAGCTGCTGTTCCAGGTGTCAGCTGTGATACAGTTGCAGAATGCATTTCTTGAGCGTGGTCATGTAGCGGGTCCACACGGTCAGCAAGTGTGGCTGGTACCTGCAGTAAAAATAATTTCATGCACAATGGCTCAAAACAGCTCTTTTTAAATGGTTCAACTGAAGTACTAAAAATCATCTTTATCTTTCACAACATTTGTTAATGTTTCATGTCACATATTAGAAATGAAAGCAACTGCGGATGCTGCGGTCATATCAGTGAAATTTGGAGTTCAGACAAAAACTACATGTACTAGGAAGACGGCTAGTACTCTCCGAACATGCAGACAAAAAAGTTATAAGGGAATAAAACGTTTTGAACGTTTCTAACATGACGACTTTACTTCATTAATAATAACAATAAAAATAATATGTTACAAGAGAGTCAGAGACTGAAAACGAACTTAACGCACCGTTTCAGCTGTGGAATCTGCTGGATTGCCGCCTCGTACGCCTTCAGGAACGCCTCAACGTCCCTCTTACTCCACCTGGCGTTTCTGCAGGGCTCGATGAA
Source organism: Branchiostoma floridae (assembly GCF_000003815.2). NCBI lineage: Eukaryota > Metazoa > Chordata > Leptocardii > Amphioxiformes > Branchiostomatidae > Branchiostoma > Branchiostoma floridae. The sequence continues at coordinate 11,654,809 of NC_049979.1, read as the reverse complement.
CTGCACAAACAAACACAGAAACAAACTCAACAGATATACATACATCTGTATTTAGAATACAGTACTGTATATAGAATACTGTATCTGTAGTGTGAGATATATTAACTTTATGATAGTAGTCCAGCAAGTCAATAAGGCACCACGTTATGCATCATCAACAAGTACAAAGTAAACTTCACTGTGTTCAGAGATGACTGATTTGAGCAGTCACAAATGGGGAAGGAGTACAACACCTTGTTTTTGGACTGACATCTTCAACATGTTGATTGTTGCATTTATAACACCTGTTTTTACTGTGCTATGATAAGATTAGAGATACATGAATTTACAGGAGTTTGAAAGGAACAAGTGTTGCTCACTCACCTTCTCCACCAGGTCCACAAAGAAGTCCTTCAGCTCCTTGCTGTGGATCAGACCGGAGGCGACACTCACGATGCACCGCGACAGGTTCTGTTGGGGGAGAGACGCAGTCAAGGTTCAGAGAACAGCGTTACAGATACAGAAAATCAAGTATTGTTATTTCAACTTACGGTCTTTCCTACAGTATTTTAGATTTTAAAAGTTTCTGGTATGGTCTGGCTGGGGTATGAACCATGTTTGAACTGGGTATGAATCCCTTAAACCTTCCAAATTTATTGCCCCTAGGACACTGTGCCGCTCTTCAAATTTTGTACTTAGCCTAACACCCACGGAAAATGATATTTACACAAAGTCTTTATCATCTGAGCTTTAAATATGTAAATATGTTCACATAAACAAATTCATTATATGAACAAGTCAAAGATCAACTACACACTACTCTGAATCCTTGAGAAACTTACTACTTTCACTTTTTAAATATCCCATAAGGAACTTTTGAAGAAAAATGCTTTTTTTGGGTCAAATCTTTCGCAACACAAAGATTTTTCTCATCTCTGCAACTTATAGCAGTTTAACAGTTTAACTGACAGGTCAGTTACCCAAGTGTAAGAAAAATAAACAACCTTAATTTGTCCCCACCCAAAATACAGACTCATGACCTGAAGTACATTGTACATCAGAAAACAAAAGAAGAGATGTCTGACCTTGAAGTTGCTCTCAATGTCAGCGTACGTCGGGTCTGGGATCTTGCCTCTCAGGGCGGAACACACCAGGCTGGGGAGGGGGCAGACAGGTCATGTGACTCCACAGTCTGATCAACACAGAGACTATCGTTCCATACTTTCTTAGTGCTTATCAACAAACTCTCTGCAGATGACAACAACTGATTTGGTAGTCAAACTTCTGCAGTTTATAGATTTTGACCAAAGAATTCTTGGGGCATGTGGAGGCTATTAGACATTGGTACACTGCGCTGTGTCAGACTATCCTAATCTCCTAAAAAAAATAATGAAACATAAGGAAGAGACAGCTTTTGTTGCTGACTGCTGTGTGATTGTCAGTGCGTATAGCTTCCTGTCTCACCCTTTGTGCTTCTCGTAGACGTCCTTCTCTCCCGTGAGCACCTTAAGATCCCTGAGCTCCTGCAGGAAGACTCGGTCCATCTCCACATCCATGTCGTCTGCCTGGGAGTCTGGTGGGAGGAAAAACAACAGGAGTTGGAAAATCAACCCAAACTATGAAATAGTAAACTATGAAATAGTTTATCAGCTTGGTAAATCAATGGATATGGAAGTAATGCAAATCCTGAAATGCCTGTAATGGTAATTATTTTCACAAAGCAGTGACTTCTCCACCATAAAATTCATAGTACTAGTAGTACATAGTAGAAGATCATCACAATGACCATAGAGGGAAGGACCACTGAAAACACAAGGGAAGATCTTCATCTCCCCAACCTACACAGTGCCAGCCCTAAAAACAGAGGCTGCTGGTGAGCCCCAACATTTGCGTGCAAGCACGTCTAACCCTCCTCAGAGGATAGTGAGTGAGTGTTTAAATCCAAAGAGAGCAGTGTATTGACTTGCCTGCCGCCCCAAACGTCCAGTTGTGGATCATGAGGTCGGCACAGTACGCGAAGTCGTCAAACGACAGATACTGCAGCTTCTTCTTCCCTGTCTCAAACCGGTTATTACTGAAGAACACGATGGCGGCGTACCTTCTGGGGAAACAACAAGTACTAAAATACAAATGTGTTGGAAGCAAAATTGTCGTCTTTCACTTGTCTTGTAACAGTAATGCACAAACATATTTCCCTGATCCTCAGCCTTTCTAAAGTTAATTTAGAAAGTGGTCGAGAGGAAAACTTGCATCTCACTTTCAGCATTACTCCCTTTAAACTGTGTGCACCAATTGCAAGGTATTATTTAAGGTACAAGGTACATATTTTCCCCTAAGACTGTTTCATGTTGACAACCCAGCTCGGCCTGATTTTCTTTATATCTAATAAGAACCAACAAGCCTATCAGGACTTGATACATTTTGAATCCTTAAACTTAAGTAAAAGTGACCACTGTTATGTGTTACTGACTTGGCCAGCTTCTCCGGTAGCAGGAAGTGGCCGCTGATGTTGTTGACCAGAGAACCCTCCATGTCTTCCACTGTCTTGAAGATGTTCTTGCAGTTGTCATACTGGAGGAGCCACAGAAGAAACAGTTTGGTAAGAATGGCTTATGAGGATTGGAGGGAAAGCTGGAGGTCTCATGTTTATGGAGAGCCAAACCTCGTGCATGTTATTATTAATTACAGATCCTGCAACACTTATCATTGTGAGTGAACCAAACCTTACAGTCATGTCTTATCCAGATTGTGCTGTACAAAACAGGTGTGCCATGCCTAAAAGTAGTAATCGGTCAATCAATTCAAACAAAAACAAAACAAAACAACGCCCCCTACCTGTCTCCTGCAGCTGCGCAGACGGATGTTGGTTCTCTCGCTGACATCATCTACGTCCTTCCTGTGCCGATTGGTCAGCTTCTTGCCGAGGATTTCGCGGATAACCGCGCTGTCAAAGTCGTAGTATCTAGGAGTACACATTCCAATCAGAGTTTGACAAACAACACTGTTACAATCTCACACTGACATCTTCTATTCAAAGATTGTATGAGTTCAAAATATAAAATTTTCCAATTACATTTAATAACAATGATAATACATGTTTGCACCAATGACGTCATAATGAACGCAGTGTCTAGTTTGGAAATAAGCACCACTGTGTGTGTGTGTGTATGCTTGTGTGTGCTTGTATGTGCTTGTATGTCTATGTGTGTGTGTGTGTGTGGATGTTTGTGTGTGTTTATACAAAATGTATGTGTCAATATGCCTCTATATCAGCATCCTGTTTACAGCTGTAGGTATTCTAATAAAAATGTTCACATGCATGTGTGTATCTGTGCCTGTACATGCATGTGTGTGTCTATGTGTGTGTGTGTGTGTGTATATGTGCCTTACATCTCTATCAGCGTCCTCTGCACAGTTGTAGGTATCAAATGTGTGTGCGTGTATGTCTGTGTCTGTACCTCTGCATATGACACACTATGCCTTCAAGTAACTTCTTTATCAAAGTCCTCTGCACAGCTGCAGGTTTGAAGTGTGGATGTGAGTCTGTGTGTGTACATGTATATGTGTGTGTGTGCATGTGTACATGCATATGTGCGTCCCCGTATGTGCACATGTGCCTTACTTCTCTATCAGTGTCCTCTGCACAGCTGCGGGAATCTGCAGCAGGACCTGCGTGGCCAGTTTGGGCGGTGACTGCAGGAAGCGCTCCAGCAGCGAGAATGTGCGGTAGTTGTCGAGCGTGTCGCTCTGGAGCATGTCCGGGGAGGCGCCCGTCGACTGCAGGATCCCGCTCTGCAGCCGCGCCTGCACTGCTTCATGGACTGGTTAGGGGAGGATTTCAAAATTCATTCAAACAAAAAATCAAAATAACATTTTTCTTCACTTCATTTACATGCCAATTCAAAGTTTGGTTTAAATATCTGCTGTTTCAGATGCTATCCAGTCACTGATGAAAGACAGTGGATGCTGTCTGAAATGTATCTAAGAAAAGTATAGAAGTCTATAAAACTTATCCAGTTGTTACTTTTGTATTGGGCATATCATCAGCTGTGTGTTTGATAGAACATTTGAAATATCGGTGTACTAAATCATCAAATATAAAGTCACATGTAGTTGTCTAAATTGACTGCTAGTGTTCAATATATCAGCATGGTCACGAAGTCATGATTACATTCAGTAAAAAGACGACAATACAATATACAAAATGGTGTACAATCAATCATTTTTCTGTGCTCCAAATAATTCAGGTACAACATAGCGGTTACGTTGCGCCCCTCCCCCTCCCCCTTCTTATATGATTGTTTACTCACCTGTTAGCCCGTTCAGCCAATGGCCGAAGACGTCAAAGTCAATGTAAGTATTGTTGGTCACGAAAACGTTCACTGATGTCATAGCTTGAAGGTCAACCAATCACAAAGAGTCGAATTTCACGCATTTGTCCATCTTATGAACGAAATCATAACGTTATTCCACGATGCATGACTGTGGGGCTGTGGGATCATGAAGGTCAAAGGTTGATGGATCAAAAGCGCCGCTAAGCGATCAAGAGTAAAAGCGCACCTGTAATGAAGCATTATCGCCGCTAGACGTCTCTTTTTATCCATCTGTTTTCTTGGCTACCATCGTTTTAATAGCGAAAGGATTAAGGAGCCATTGACATGGGTCGTTTCTGTTTGATTCTCAGCAAATTAGTCGTTTCAAATGGCATGGTTTTCAGCCAGAGACTGTAACATTGTAAGGTGTTTACAATAACTGTATGTCTATTTATCTCCGCATAGAGGCGCTGTTAGGAAAGTGTGTGTTTTGATATCCTGACCTGAAGACCCGGAAGTGAATCTTTCCGCCAAAACATTGGACGGCCGGTGGTCACCCAGCTGGACCGGCGCTTTGTTCCGCAAGCCGTGTAAAATGTTTCGCGAAAAAAATTGTGTCATGTGCTAGAAGGACCACTAGGCCACCGTCAAGGTAAACTCGATGGATGGGTGACGTCATTTTGACAGGTGCCATCACAGGTGTCAAAAGGTGAACATACGACGCAAGGCAGGGTCAAAATCCTCGGTACACTTCACAAGTTGCTGATGACGTAAGGTTTTGCAGGTCAGTTCTCCGGTTCCTTCTTGGTTGATAGAATAACGTAAATGGCAACAAAAACAATAATAGCTTTCACGACTGCCAATGTGCATTATGAATCGTTTTGTTGTGTGATGCATGAAAAAGCCAAAACAAACGACTGTAAAATGATTTTTGGTCTAATGGTCTAATGTTTGTTTTAGATTATACAACAGCTGATGATGGGATCAATTACCTGTAACAGTTAACGTTAACTTAGGTCCCCAACAGTCTGGCTTTTGAACACTTCATGTCTTGACCATCTTCTATATTTGCATAACAGTATTCAGAGTGCTTTGTTTATGTCTCAGGGGCCCTCACCCTTGACATTTCACCAGCATGTCACTCACAATTCCTGTCACTGCTCATGCACACTCGGAAGTGTCAACAAGCTTATTCCCTATAACAATTCCATGGGTTTGTGGGCCTGGGTTCGATCGCAGGGTCGGCTTGGGTCGGACAATGTTGTAAGGGATTGCATTCCATCTTTCGTTAAGGGTCCCGTGTTCGAGGAGGTCAGTGCCTCAAGCACGTAAAACAGCCTCATTACTCAAAACTGGGTTATCTACTGGCTGCAATAATTCACCACTGCAGAGATGAATGACCAAATTTCTAACCCTGTCCCCCCTCCTAACAGGATGGCATGTCCCCACTTTGCTAAGGTGCTGGGAGTTGTGCAGGCCCTGTGTGTGGTGTGTGGCATCATCGTCGCCTGTATCCTCACCATCAGCAGGAACGACGCCGGGCAGAGATGTCTGCTGTTCGGGGACTTCAACCTGGACTCCCAGTCTCAGGTCAGTCAACTCAAACATAGAAAATATTCCATTTTCTATTCTATTCCATTCCATTCCTGTTCTATTCTATTCTATTCTATTCTACCAGTATTCTGTTCTATTCTACCAGTATTCTGTTCTATTCTACCAGTATTCTATTCTATTCTATACTACATGTACTTCTTACGCCAGGCAAAACATAAGGCGTAGAATGACTTTACTATAACATTATCCTTATCTATTACATTCTATTCTGTTCTTCGCTACTCTTGCAATGTCATACAGGTGTGTGACAGTGTTTGTATTGTTGTTATACAGGTATATGACAGTTTGTGTATGATATGTTATACAGGTATACGGCAGTGACAGTGTGTGTAGTTACTGCCTGTACCAGGCCCTGGTGACCTCCGCTGCAGCACTGCTCCTCATGCTGGTCAGCTGCATCGCCTCTGTCCACTACGAAGTCTGGTAAATATCAGATTCTATAGACCTAGATGGTGCACACACTATAGAACATCTTACACACACTGTACCCTCACAATAACACAGGGACTTTTATTGGACTGACAGATGTTTCTTTATTATTGAGAAGATGGTTTTATGATTAACAGGGAGTTTTTTTACGATTGACAGGTAGCTTGCATGATTGACAGCTGGTTTGGGATGATTGACAGGTGTTTCCATATTATTTACAGGTGGTTATGCATGCTTAATTAACAGGTGGTTTTGTATGATTGACAAGTAGGGGTGGGTATCGGTGCATTGTGGGAGTGGGATACTCCACCAAACAGATTCATTTGTAGTGAAATGGACCATTGTTTTGAGTATCGCCCATTTACAAGACAATTATGTCCAGGTTCAGGTCTGGACCTCTGCATTTTCTGTGCCGGTCTGGTCGCACATCACCGAGTCCATCTGAACTGATCGTCCGTTAGGATGAAAAGGACAAGAAGAAGACCTATACCTATTGACAAATGATTTTTGGCTGACAGGTGGATTGTGTTAGTGATACATGGTTAACTATGATTGACAGGTGGCAGTCTGCCCAGATGGTGGTGTGTCTGCTGGGCTGCCTGGCTAGCCTGGTGGCAGCCGTTACCCTGACAACCGGGTACCAGGACTGGTGCAGACATCTGCAGGAGGGACGGAGCACAGACAGGTGGGGTAATGTACAGGTGTTCTGTAGACAGGTGAGGTGATGTACAGGCATTCTATAGACAGGTGAGGTGACATACAGGTGTTCTGTAGACAGGTGGGGTAATGTACAGGTGTTCTGTAGACAGGTGGGGTAACTTACAGGTGTTCTGCAGACAGGTGGGGTAATGTACAGGTGTTCTGTAGACAGGTGGGGTAATGTACAGGTGTTCTGTAGACAGGTGGGGTAATGTACAGGTGTTCTGTAGACAGGTGGGGTAATGTACAGGTGTTCTGTAGACAGGTGGGGTAACTTACAGGTGTTCTGCAGACAGGTGGGGTAATGTACAGGTGTTCTGTAGACAGGTGGGGTAATGTACAGGTGTTCTGTAGACAGGTGGGGTAATGTACAGGTGTTCTGTAGACAGGTGGGGTAACATACAGGTGTTCTGCAGACAGGTGGGGTAATGTACAGGTGTTCTGTAGACAGGTGGGGTAATGTACAGGTGTTCTGTAGACAGGTGGGGTAACGTACAGGTGTTCTGTAGACAGGTGGGGTAATGTACAGGTGTTCTGTAGACAGGGGAGGTAACGTACAAGTGCAGACACCTGCAGGAGGGACGGAGCACAGACAGGTGAGGTGATGTACAGGTGTTCTTTATACAGATGACATATAGAGAAGTCAAGTTTGTTCCTCTTTCTGGTCTGACAAAACTAACAAATGTTTCCTGTCCCGCCACAGCTGTGAGGTGGCTGCTTCTGAGTATGATGCTTCCAGCGGGCACTCCACCATGTTGGCATTCTTCAGGAACATGCAGGCAGCACAGGTGAGGATCAAAATGGCTAAACATGCAATACCCTAACATTTTTTCAGGTGCTCAAATTCGAATCATTCTATTGGTACTTGCTAGAATATGGCTGGGTGTCTTTAACTCCTATACTCTTTGTTGTCACTGCAAAGGCTATAAAAAGCAGTATGTGCCATTCATCTTTGGCATGTCTCCTTACTTTCCAAATACGAGGCAAATATGGAAACCCCTAGACCATTGTACCAGTTAAAACACACAGGTACAGATGTCTTGTAATCAGTAGTGTTTTTCTTCTGCAGAGTTTTGGCTGGGTGTTGTTCCTGGTCTGGGCCCTGACCACCTCCATGGTGACCGTCCAGTGTTTCGTCGTGTCCAGAAAACGAGAGTATGACCTCGCGCCACCGGAGACTGAGGCAGGCGACGAGAGAAGGCCACTCATCTGGGGGGAGAGACGCAGACTGCAGATTGTACAGGATCCTGTGGAGTAAGGACTATGGATCCAGCACTATTCTACAAGACTGCAGATTGTACAGGATACCATGCAGTAAGGATACTGGATCTGAAGAGCCCACAAAATACAGACTCTGGACCCTGCAGAATCCCACAGAGTAAAGACTATGGATCCAAAAGGATCCTAGCACATAAAGACTGCAGATTGTAATAATTAGGATCCAATGGAGTAAGAACTCAGGATCTAAGGATTCCACTAGGTAAAGACTACAGATCCTACAGGTAGGTCTGCAGAATCCACAACACAGACACTCTGGATCCTATAGAATCCAGCAGAGTAAAAACTTCAGACCATGCAGGATCCCACAGAATAGAGACTTGGTATATTACCGAATCCTGCAAATTAAAGATAAAAAATACTGAAGGATCCCACAAAATAGAGACTCTGGATCCTACAGAATCCCACACAGTAAATACCAGATACAAGATCCCCAAAATGAAAAAACTACAAAGCCAAACATTCAATATTCAAAAGCTATAATTGCATTTTGCCTGAATGTTAGGAATTCATGTACATAAATCTTTCAAAAGATCACAAAGCAAACAGTTGTGATCAACATGTTGCAATGGGGAAAAAAAGCAGGAAAAAGGAATACTGTAAAGTGTCATATGGTATGAGATGTAATTTTATACTGACTACTTTAATGATAATAAGTTAAATGTTCTGTCTTCTAAACTGGAAGCAATATAAATTATATAATCATATGTATTTGAATATGTTCTACTTTTTGTTAACTTATTTCCCTCTGTTGTCCTATGAACAGTTTTAGTACTGTGGTGCTTAATGTTTTATTTTCTGTTTCTGACTATTGATGTTTGCAGATGAGAAAAAATAGGTCATAAAGAGACAATCAATGCGTTATTTTAGTGGTCAGGAAGTCAGTGTAGACAGGATTCATAATTCTTGTATTAATGGGAAAAGTGCAATGTATCTAGGGGACCACCAAGTAAGTAGGGGACCACCAAAAAGTTTCCAGGTGTTCCTTATAATATACATAGAGGTGGTATTTTGTACAGATCTGACAGTATTTAAAATCCTGGTTATAAGGTGTCCATGAAAGCCAGAAAACTGGCTTGTGGGTTTGACTCAGCTCTTGGATGTACTTCTGTCAGACATGCGGGTAATAGTTTAAGGTCAACAGAAGAAACCAATTGACTTATTGTACCACTACCTCTACATTTGTTTGTTTGTTGGTTGATTGGCTCTTGGATAGTAAATTGATTATGCTGAACGTGGAAAGTGACAATGAAAACCATACCATGTTCCTAGTTTTATAGTTTGAAATCCTTTGAGAGCCTATGTGTGAGTAAGAACATATTTTTTGTGTGTGCCAAAACCATTATGAAATGCCAAAATCAAATTTACCGGATCTGATAGATGAATTTGATGTACATATGTGAGTAGATAGACTTGAATTTTCTAAGTAATGAAGAAAAAGACAATGATTTTAAAAACTGTACAATGTATGTAGATCTGTACAACAGATGGTCTGTGCTGGAGAAGTGTAATTTGCATATTTGTTGTACTGAAATGTTTCCAAACCAAAACATTGATGATTATTGCATATTGTGTTGGTGATACAGTGACATAATTGGTTGTAATTGATACAATCTTATGTTAGAATGTCAAGGTTGACTGGCGTGTATATATTCCTGATGATCAGGTTTATTTACTCAACCATGTTTCTGAAGTTTATGTTTCTTGAGATAATTGTTCATTTGTGTTATCAGTGTTCTCCATGTATTATATACTGTCACGTATAATGATTTATTTGGTCCATTTTGTGCTGTTTGAAATTTTGATAAAATGTATACATTATATATAACATAAGAATATACACAACAGCAACAACTGCACCTACATGTATACTGTAAGGTGTACAGGGATTAGCATTGTAGTAGTATGATAGTAGATTGGAGACCAGCATTTCAATCATGCCCGGCGTATGTATCAAGCAAGAGTGCTGATTGAGTCCCACAGTTCCAAGCATTCAGAAGTACAAACCCCATTACACTGTTTCTGAGAAATATTCAGTATCTGAAATGATGCATGACCGAAAGGCCATACTTTTTGATAGAAACAGGATCCGCCAAATTATTCTGCAGAGAAGCAACCACAGGAGCAACTATATGTATCAGAGGTTGGATAATAATGGAATATGTTGTGATGGATGAAATTCAACACCAAGTTTGAAGACAGATGAAAAAATGTCAATAAAAAGGTGGAGAACTTCATTGTCTTATAATGTATTTGTGTCTACATTAAGAAAGGCCTATTGAAAGCCAATTTCCAGGGTGATGCCAAAAGTAAATCTTTATGAAAAAACAGCTGTTACAACACCCTTTTCTGGGGGAAACAAGATAAATGCAGGACTGCATTTTAAATTGGATTCTAGAAGAAAACTGTTTATGCCTCATGAAAACATGTTTATAGCAATGTGTAGAATTGAATGTTTGTGTGACTAACCCCTTATTTAATTTACAATAAAGACAATACCATATTGAGCAGCAATGAGCCCTGGCTTTAATTTCAACAAAGTGCAACATTTATTTTACAATTGGCACCTTTGTAGACTGGAGATAGACCTGAATTCTCCAAAGAAATAACAGTTACCACTTGGTTGACAATAGATCTGGCACATTGAAACATATTGAAACCGATAATAGGTTGACAATAGGTTTGGCACATGTTAAAACATATTGAAACCGGATAGAAACCTGATTGTGTTCGGTTTGACACATTACATCATAGTCATCAGGTATGCTAATTCTTCATTTCAAAATTTTAAAATTTCACTGATAAAACATACTCAGTAGATTTCACTGATAAAACATATTCAGTACTGAGGATTGAGAAGCAGACGGATGATATCACATTCTGAAGCGCAACATTAACCTTTAAGAGATGAAATAAAACTCTTTTAAAAAATCAAAAGAAAAATGTACATCACCACAATTAATAAAATAGTATCAGTTTAAAACAAGTACCTGCCAACTCATAAGGTATTCTGTTGGGATTGAAACTAAGTAGTACTGGTTTGTTTGTGACAGATTTGTGACTTATTTTAAAAGTCCTTCCTTTCAAGTAGACCATACCTACCACCTTGCAGATACAGCAGCATGTATATATTTTTCACATTTGCTGTCAGGTGTTCCAGGTGTATCTACAGGTGTTGTCCTGTCAGGTACGGCTGTAGGGACCGTGCTGGTCCTTGATGACCCAGATAGAGTCAATCACCTGTCCATCCTGGAAAGAGAAAACAGAATGAAAGTGAAAGGATTCAGTAAATCTGCCCAAGAATACCACTAGAGGCACCAATGAAATCTGGTGTATGTGGACAGGTGGTCTCTACAGGTAGGTTTCTTAAAGGTCGTGTCAATAAAGAAAATTATCCGTGACCAACAAAAATTGGTGACATTTTAGGAGCATGGGTACAGGTACCAGTATCTTACTGCATTACTTGACACCTGTTCCAGGTACAGGTGTGAAGAGTTGTGCAGCTTGAACCTACCTTGTCATCTGACACCTGTTCCAGGTACAGGTGTGTTGAGTTGTGCAGCTTGAACTTGGTGTAGCCATAGTCAGAGTTCCTGAGGGCACTCCAGACTGGAGGATTAGCGATCCAACCATCGTGACGCTCCCTGCAGCCCTGAACAAGAATTACAAGCACACCGATTACTCCATTCATTCCAGGATTTGCAATAATAGCTTCAGTGTTATGTTTCCTACCACATGTAGTATCCATCCTATTCTAGCTCCAGTTTGTTTCTAAGATCATGATCACTTCCCGGCCACATTGATTGGTTAGCCAACACAGATAATTGTAATCAATTACCAAAAGGATATAACAATAAGGGGTTGGCATGAAGACTTGACTAAAATAATTTACTCCCTGCAACGGTGAATTTGCCCCTCCCCAATTCCCCCCCCCACTATTTTGTGTTTATCTTTCTGTTCAGCTATTTATTTTCAAAGTCCAAAACAAACTAACTTGGTGTGGTTGAAGACTGATAGACAAGATACTAAGAAGTAAACGTGTACATACAGCAGAGCCAGTGATGATGTGCACAGGAGCCTTGGGATTGGTGTAGGGGGTGGCCATGCTGCCGTTGTACACCTGGACATCGAAAGCAAAAACATTTCTCAAATACCAAAGGTAAAAAGCTGTGTATGCAATAACAGAGAATGTCCTGGTTCTCTGTACACATATGATATATCAATGCTGGCATTTAAGCTGGCAACAGAGAAATCTCAGATTGGGACTATTGTTTTATGTAAGCTGAAATGAATATGAAATTATATTTTAGTGTGGAACCTGCAGCAGTTGTACTTCCTTGACAATTTCTTTACTTTCTTACTCATCACAATTTAACAGAGAAGACCAAGGATGACATCTCCTTACCTTGTAATCATAGACAGGCCACAGTCTCTCGTATGTGTGCTCATGTGCCCAGATTTCCAGGTCCACACCTGATAGCTCAAAGGAAAACAATGTTCAGTTTTATACTTTCCATTTTTAACATAAACTTTAATATCATGTACATTTGTACACTTATCATTGCTGTCTTTTTTAATACTTCCAGTACATAACCTTTATATTTTGTACTTCTCAAAATGTGCCTCTTTAATTGAGTAAAGTCAACAAGTTGTAAAGAAAGGGTATGACTCACCATACTTGTAGAAGAGATCCTCCACCCCAGGGTAGCCAACATGTCCTTTACGCACCTACATGTACACAGACATAGTGACAAGTAAACAGACCGTTTCTGTGTTATAAAATGCTTTGTTGATTGTCATCACCGAATGTCCTATATATCACATTGAGTTTGTGGAATGATCCTATTGTACTTACAACATGCTAATCATTACTATGTGTGCATGACCATGGAGCAAAAAGACCAAGACTCACAGTCTTCAGCATCCGTTCAGCTGCTGTTTTATTTCCATGACAGACAAGTTCAAAGAATCCTGTCTGTAACAGTGGCTACCTGTGACCATCTTCTACAAGTCCCTTGAGTGGCCACTACAGAAAGGTCTGACTGTGACTGGTAAAAAGACTTACAACACTCTCGTGTCTGGTGCAGTCGTCGTGATCGTTGTTGGAACAGTACATGGGGCGGTGGCCCATGGTGATGATCCAGGGACGCTCCTTCCTGTTCTCTGGTTTAGCAGCTTCCTGAAGCAGAAATGTCAGCTCCAATCAGGCCATGCAAAAGAGTGACTCTGATAACTGTTAAGTGTAGGACAGTAAGCTGAGTGCAAAGTAAGCAAATGGTACTGAACATAAGATGGCAGACACATACACAGCAAGACCATTTGACATCTTACAACAATAAGTTCTCTAAGCAAGATCCTGGTTGTTAGGATCCTTTCAAACAACACAACTAACAATAGTCCAAATGAGTCTCCTTTAATGCTTCTGGTATCTCGATCCACCCTTAGTCCTTACTCTGGTGCCTCAGTTTCTTACCCATGCATATATAACTCTATATGGCAATGGACAACACAGATTTGACAAGCAAGGTGCTATGGGACTATTGTTAGTAATTTTGCTAGTGGGCCATGAGTCGGGTTGAATTGCTTCACTGTCATCTCAAAAAAAGGGGAATTCCCCAGTGTATTCATCAGTTTTGAACAGATCATCTAGCCTTAGTAATTAGCTTTTGGATACATGTAGTTTGGCAGCCATACCAATAAAACAACACAGTAAGGCAAATGCAGTACAAACCATGAGATCCTGCTCCAGCCACTTGTACTGCTCTGTCATCTGCTTGAGCCCATACTGGACATAGAAGTACACCTCAGTGGAGAAACCAATGATATGGGCAGGACCAACATTGAAGCTAGAAATGGAAATAAAAGTATGTATTATATGCATGTAACATTCACTCCAAAAATGAAAAAGAAAGGAAGTAAAAACACAATACACAGAAAAATACACTCAAATACACACAGTTTAAGAAAGTTCAGCACCAAGGACAGGTCTCGTCCTACAGGTACTACAGATCATGCCTTTACAACTTTGATCAATGAGAACAGGAAAACAGAATCTACCAATGTTCCCCTGCACTGGCCATGTCCACTGTCCTCTACCATGTATAATACTGTAGATATTCAAATGCAGACGAATTCAGCACCAAGGACAGGTCCAGGGCAATCCATACCACACATTTTGCATTCACAACGTTCAACATGACAGATGAAAATAGGGGATCAAACCCAGCTACCCCCTCTCTACCCTCTTCTCCCAATCCCCTACAGCTGATATTCACTCAAATGGAGAAGAATTCAGCACCAAGGACAGGTCTGGCCTTACCTGTACCACAGATTCTGCACCCCACCAGGCATGGAGAACCTGCTCACATAGTTGGAGAAGTTACTGCAGGGACAAGAAGAAAATATCTTAGTCCAGCTGAGGGAATACAGCATGGCCAAATTAAGTTGTGGCCGAACCAATTTAATAAGAAGGATCGTATCATACACTGAAAATGTTGGCCTCTATGTATAAAATCTCTTTCCTTCAAAATGACAGGCTTGCAGTCTCCAGAGAATTTCATTCAAGTTTGACCTTATTGCAATTTCCTTTAACAACAATGTTGAATGAATATGCCATAATATAAGGACATATTTTTAAAAATCCATCAGCACAATACACAATCACACCCATGAATCAGCGGATGTATCAGCTTATGCTATGCAGAGCAGAACAAGTAACAGAGGACTCACTAAGCATTCTCATGGTTCCCCACACATGTCATGTAGGGCACATAGGCCGCTATGGACTGGATCTGGTTCATGAAGGCATCGCCCACACGGGCATTCTCCTGAAAAAACAATGCAGTCAAGTGTTTTTGATTCCATTTGGCTTGAAATATTAGGCAATATATGGCAGCCTAGGAAGTGTTGCTGATACATAATAGCAGCCAATTACAGGAAAAGACATATGATTTTTATATATGTATAGTAAAATCCATACATAAGTATGCAAAATAACTTACAGAGTCCATGTCATATGCAAAGTCACCTGAAACAAGCAGAGAAGAAGAAGAACTTTATTGCATGACAATTGTAAGCCAAAGATGCCCAGACTGTAGAGCCTGCTAAAAATGCCTACCGGTAGTTCAAATATAGATATAGATCAAGCAAGATTATTTGATTATAAATATACAATTCAATACATACCATTAATTCACTCTGACATCACTTACCAACATGCAGGATGAAGTCATACATGCCCCTCTGTGTGTCTCCCTGCAGCCGGCTCAGAGACTGGGCGTTCTCGTTGCCCATGTCTCCGAAGGCAGCGAAGGATGGGCTCCAGTCAGTTCCCTCCTTCATGGCGGTGAAGACGAACAAGTCACTCCAGCCTCCCTCCATACTGCCACAGTGGTACACTGACAAAATCACAAAAAATTCTTATATATCATCATCACCATGTTTCAGTGCTCAGCTAAAGGCAGGCGGTCATTTACTTCCACTGTTTTTGTTCACAAGAAATTGTTACTTTCAACATGAATAACAAAATAACAATTGTAGTGAAACATCATGACAACAAACAGTGAAGATGAAATTTAAAGAAGTCTGACTCAAGCAATCAGATTTATTTTTGAAAAGGTTCCTCCCTCTAACTACCATGACTTCTTTTAAAATCTTTGTCAATATGTACCTTAGCTTGCCTGCATTGAGATGTTCGACAGTTGATGGTTGAAACTTTTTTTAGAATTCTCATTAGCTCTTAGACAAGACTTACCAAAGAAAGAGCATTGGTTTTGTAGTACAATGCATTATGGTAACACAGATTGGGGGAATTACACAGTGATTATAATACAGCCACTCACTGTACGTGTGCCCGGGAGTGAGCCCAGTCAGCGTGACCCTGTGGATGTGCTGTACGCGATGTTCATCTCCTCCATCCTCAAACTCCACGCTGGACCCCCGGGGCGTCTTCATCAGCCCGCCCTCCCCGTACTCCACGACTGAGTCCGTCTGGTTGGCTGTGCTCCAGGTCACCATCATCTCGCTGGCTGAGCCTGGCTCACAAGGGAAACAAACAGGCTTTCCTACCTTGTATGTATTCCGAAAACTCCCAAAAAACTTCCATAAAGTTAGTACTATATCTATATGGTACTATATGTATGAATACTTTGACAGCCCTGGGTAACCATCCCTGTGTTTATGGTCGCTAGGCTGAGTAAGCTATCTTTGACTGCCATTGCAAGAAGTCCACCTGAAAAGTTCATCATACTGCTAGAGTATGCTCCAATTACAACAAACTCAATTAGAGTGAACAAAAGCTGATATCTGAGAGCCACTCCGAGTTCTTCTTCCTATTTCCTTTCCCACAAATTATTCATGTTGGTATGAAGGACAAGAGGAGATGCAGGAATGCAAATATTTACCTCACAAGCAGATACTGTAACATTGTTTGAAAAGAGGAGAGAAGCCGGCCTAGGAGTGTGTTTCGTTACCGTATGCTGGCCGTACTTACTTACGTACGGTTTCCTTATTCGTATTGGCTGCCATTTAAGTTAGCTTAGTCTAGCAGCAAAATTTGCCCTTAAAATGCAGGAAATAGCGTTTCTGAGGGTTTTGACTTGAACATTTTTTCGCGGGTGCTTGCATTTAAAATGGTAACGGGGGGGGGGTCCCAAAGTCCGGTAAGGTGCAATGTCCACAAAAATTCCCACGTTTTTGCACATAACAAGGAGGTTAAAAAGTTGTAATCTCCAAGCAGATCCTACAATGGCATAAGATAGTACCAAACTGGCCAAAGAGTGTAGTCAGCCAAGAGGTGTAACGTTACATTTGCCATGCAGCAAAGCACACTCCTAAGCCGGCTTCACTCCTCTGCCAGCTTTTGATACTAATTTATGCTACCGTAGGATCTGCTTGGAGATTAAAAAAGTTGCACGTACGGCGGGTTGTGCCTTAGCAAAAAAAGTTAAAATACCTAATCTCCAACCAGATCCACGGTGCGTAATGTATAGTATCAAACTTCCCGTTTGACTCCCTTTAGCCGGCTACACTCCCTGGCCAACTTTGATACTATCTTATATTATGGCACCGTAGGATCTGCTTGGAGATTAAAAATACCCACCTGCGTAGGACAGGTGCACCTGTTGTGGCCACCCCCCGTAAATGTCCCGTTTGATAACGGGGCTTGCAGAGACAACAACAGCGGCGAGAATTGCCATGAAGATCGGCGCCTGCCATGAGAAGTCGGACCCCATTGTACCGATCAGTTGACTCTGGTACCGTTACTTCAATTCTTCAAACACAATCTGGTCACGCGCCTAGAACATGAACTGGGTTGAGAAGTAAATATGTCCGCCCTTGAACATTCGTTACCTAAAAGTAGACCGCACGTCCCTGAGGTTAAATATATCTGTATGGGGAAGTCGAGTATACGGATATACTACATCAGTTCATCTGCCCGCGAAATGTTGATCGTAAAGTACTCCAAAAGAGCCGCAAATATTAGTGACGTAACAACTTATGACCTTTGACATTTGGCGGGAACACGCATGGGCCCTGAACATGGGCTGGTTGTTCACGTTGAATGTTACGCTTTGTTTCGTCCTATAAAGCAATATTTGGTACAGTCTATTATATTACTGTCTAATAGAGTTATTCCGTGTTCTCAGAAGCATGCCAAAAGTGAAGAAATGTACAAAAACTAAAGCTTTACGCCAACAGACGTGGGTGAGTGTTACTTCCGGGTCTCAGACAAAGTTGCGAAAATGTAAAAGTAATGGTAACATTGCAGACACGATCGTCAACAAACTGAGAAAGGCTTACAGTAAAGCGGCTGACAGTGCAAAGGCGATACAGATGAAGAGGTACATGCGTGACCAGTTTGAATTCTACGGTCTGTCGGCCCCAGAAAGAAGAGCCATAGACAAACAGGTACAAATGTTAGATAAAAGCCTTTTCACTAAATGTTACTTAGAAATATTAAGGGTCATTTTCCTTCCCACTGCCTTCAAAGAAGCCTTCGAACCCAACAATAGGCTGCTGAGGGTGGCTGGAATTTGGCTTGGCAATTTAACTTTAGAGAGATATTTGAGAACTATCAAAGACAACCTCAAGCCAAAGACACTGAAATTCATATCATGTCCATTCTATGTGGTCAAGATTTTTCTGCTTAGAGAAGTTACTTATTATAATAATTGTCTTCTTAAAGTAAGGAAGTTGAACTGATACCCGCAAAATGGCCCGGGTAAGAATGATCATGTACACTGTTATCTCACATGCCCAAAGGACATTTTATCTAATCCCTTGCTTTACCAAAACTGTGACAGGGATGCAACATTCTGTCTGCTGCATGTGTCTGTTGCCTGCAGGTTCTCACTGACTTCAAATCGCTAGATGTGAAGAGTCATCATCAGCTGCTGCTGTTGCTATGGCAACAGCCTCAGCGAGAGTTCCAGATGTGCGGCACAGACCTGGCGACCAGGCACTGGCAGGTCCTGGCTGAAGACGAGGAGAGGTGTAAGGCCTCGCTGGACTGTGTGAAGGAACTCATCACCACCAAGAGCTGGTGGGACACTGTGGACATGCTGGCTGTCAACGGTGAGGAGGAAGAATTCTAACTGCACAATGGTCACTATTCTCCTCCAGACCCTGATTCTCCTCTGGAGTGGATGGCATCTTATTTCTCTCTACAGCTTGACAAACATCCTCCTGTTTGTCCATAGATATCAGTATTTCTTGAGGTGGTAGATCTAATTCTGATCACGAAAGAAAATGAAACAAAAAAAATCAGGTAATCCTGATTTAGTCTCCTTGTAGCATCCTGTGGTAACCTAGGAGTGGGTGGAACATGGTAATCTGGGAAAGGAGCTTGCAACACTTCGACTGATACCTTCCGTAACTTACTGAAGCTGAAGTCATTGTTGCAGCAGAGCAATTTGACAGAGCTCAATGAATTTCATTGATAAACTTTTTACGCTTAGACTTTTTACTCTTTGTCATCTTTGTACGTTTTGCATGATATTCCCATCAAGGCAAGGGCGACACAAATTCAGTTTAGAACGCGCTTATTCAGTGTGATGCCCCCTCAAAAACACAACCTTGTGTTTCCTTCCAGTTGTTGGTAAGTTTGTGCTGAGGTACCCAACCAGCATGGTTCCTGTGATGGAGGAGTGGGTGGGAGATGATGACATGTGGCTCAGGAGAACCGCCATCCTGCACCAGCTCAAGGCTAAACACAACACCGACCAGGACAGGCTCTTCAGGTGGGTCAATTTCCTTATGTACTATGCCTTTATACATGAGGCCATTTCATATGCTTTCTTTCTTAAACCATATAGTCAAACCTGCCCAAGAAGACCACTCTGGAGACCAATAAAATCTGGTCAATGTAGACAGGTGGTCACTATAGACAAGAGTTCTTGTGTTAATGGAAAAACATTATCCAGGGGACCATAAATAAAATTCACTTTGGCCCAATTTTTGTACAGGTGCAGGTACAGACTAGGTTTGTCATCTTTTTCATATCAACTGGGCCAGGCTTTTATTCTTTCCTTACATACAGATTTGTTAAGTGCACAGTGTAAGATAAGTAAGCATTCATGTTTGAAAGCACGCCAGTACATGGCCTGTGTAATCAGCCCTGACTTTATTCATAGCTGCCATGAACGCTGTTAACTGGCTCTATTTGCAACTCTATTGACCCACCAAACTTCAAGTGGCTGAAAACAGCCTATAAAAACATAGTGCATGTAAGATCTGGTGTATGACTGCACTAAATTGGATGTTCCTGTTCAGGATGTGTCTGCAGTGCTGCCACGAGAAGGAGTTCTTCATCCAGAAAGCCATCGGCTGGGCTCTGCGGGAGCACCACAAACTTCACCCCCAGGACGTCAAAACGTTTGTACAGGACAACAAGGCCAGGCTGGCGAAGCTCAGTCAGCGCGAAGCACTCAAACATGCATAGTGATTTACCTATTTCGTAGGCTTTTTGGCTGCGGTATAATGAGCAGTGAAGGCTGCAAAAAGACCATTACATGGGGATAGCCTGGTGTTTAGTAACCTGGATACTATCCTATTTCTACCGGGGTTCCTTGCACTCGCTGCCCTAAAAAAAACTTTTAGGGCAGCGAGTGCAAGGAGCCCCAGTAGAAATAGGATAATACCCAGGTTTGGTGTTTAGAGCAACCTCAATGCCTACATGTACCACTAGGCAGTACAGGTGTCTGAATGAAATGAATGAATACAATCGTGTGTACAAAGACCATATGATCCCAAAGTAGATAGTTGTATTATTTAGACATGCAAAATCCAGGCAGTTAATATGCATGTAATTTGGTCCACAGATTCACTCTTTTACTTAGTATGCTGATAATGTTACACTCATGGTGACAATACTTTCCTTCATTCCTTAAAATTCCATGTATTGTTGTCATGATCCAAATGCATTCAAACAATTTAACTAACTGCAAAACAACCATACTGTAGAAACCAGTACACTAACATTGCATATCCTACTTTTTATGTCTGCATTGTTTTCAAGCAAAACATTTCAAACCTCAATCTTGATAATCTTTACAGGATCTCCATTTCTGCAAGCTTATAAGTGCAGGCAGTTGTTCTGGCCTGATAGCTATCATCATGTCTAGTGAATACACACCCCTACCCCTAAACATGCCACATACAACATGTACATTGTACTCACAACTGTAGGTTCTCAATTGGACCCAAGGTACTGTTTGCACATATAGAATTCAAAATTCTATACTTTAACATCTCTATGAGGTCGGATAATTTGATCCCTGGATGTAACGGCATTGCATGTAAAGGCAAAAGTTATGAATCCGTATTGCATTGTTAGCATAATCATAACATATCATGAGCAAACACAATATTAAGAAATCTTGCATATTTTGTCCACAAAATACATCACTTTGACACATCCAGACAAAACTGAACATCAGCTTGACTTATCTAATTACAAACATTGTGCTCTATCCTAGGTTGTAGTGTAACTCAGGCAAAAATGCATGAAGTATTGGAAGCCAGATGAAATGCATGTATTAGCAGAACCAATCAGATTGGCCCAGGCACATCAGACTAGAAGAGGCCCTTGACCTCCTCTGTGTCAGGGTCAAGGTCGATGTCGTAGAAGCATGGTCTTGTGGGTAATCCTGGCATGGTGCTCATCTGTAAAACAGTAGAGGGCGTTGCTGAGTGGTGAAGCAAGTACAGCCAAAACTTGCCCAAGAAGACCACACAGGAGACAGATAAACCTGGTCTATATGGACAGGTGACCACTATAGACAGAATTCTTTATTTCATCACTACATTTGCTTTTCAATCATAAAATCCTTCTTAATCTTAATCACCCTTTTAGAATAGAAACTGACAAGAAAACAAGGCTTAAGAAAAATTACCAGCTTACTTCTGCTAAACTAGGTACGTAATGGATCACACTAGAAACTCTGTCAATTGTTCATGCAGCATTTCACTGCTGAAATAAGTACAGTAAAAAAATTATCTACAGTTCTATACCCCACATAGTGCTCATGCAGAATTTATATAAGTCCTCAGCAGTACCTGCACAGGTCCAATTTCGCCTGCACATGGGCAGGTGGAATTTTGAACCCTGAGTGAAAAGAGTGTGAGAACTCACCGTCCCAACAAGAGGGTAGATGAAGCCGGCCCCCACGCTGGCACGCACGTCTCGGATGGGCAGCGTGAAGCCCGTTGGAGCGCCCTTCCTCTCCGGGTCGTGGGACAGGGACAGGTGGGTCTTCGCCATGCAGATGGGGAGGTCATTGAACCCCTGGACAGGAACAACATTACATGTTTATGGTCCGATGGGTAAAGTGTTCTTTTTGCATTCAGGAGGTCCCTGATTCAACACAAGGCCAAATCATATACCAAAGACTTGAAAATATCTCCTTTCTGTACTTAGCAAACAGGATTTGGGTAAGAAAGGGTATGGAAGTTGAACACACACACCAATAATAGTGGACTATCTTCCTGCTGCAATTATTGCATGGTATTGTGTGGTCTAGGGTTTAAGAAATGGAGATTAGCGGCAGGTGATACATTATCAATGGTGTGAAGAGATGATACTGGAACAGCCCCCTCTCCCTCCAAGAATCAGGAGGAAGACCTTCAAGTTGTTGCACAACATTCCAATGACTACAAGTGAAGATTCATACTTGTTGCTCATACCTGGCTCTTGTAGCGGTTAATCGCTGCCTGAGCCTGCTCTGATAGCTCAATCCCGTCAGCACCGTAGATTTTCTTGGCGATGGCTTCGATCTTTTCTTCCAACGGCAGCTGCAGAGGACAGGAGATACAGTAAATATCAATATTTCAGTTAGCAACAAGGGGTGAACTCTTAGTTTAAGGACAAATGGTACAAATGGAAACTTGATCAATGTGCTAACACTTTTGGTTGTACTGCTACATTCAAAACTGCCCAAGAAGACCACTCAGAGGACCAATAAAATTTGGATTATGTTGACTGGTGGTCATTAGATTTAGAAATAGGTTCAATGGGGAAATTATCTAAGGCACCACTAGATAAGTAGTCAAAATAGCCAGGTGGTCTTAATGTAGAGGTGGTTACTTGTGAGTTCTACTGTATATCAGCTATAATTGATCTATTACTCATCAACCTTGCCCCTCACCTTGACATCGTAGAGGAAGTGGAAGTCACTGGACTGCTGGCTGGCCCGCTCCACGGCCTGGGCCAGGTCTGTGGCCCCCGCCCCACCGTTAGCCCAGTGGGAGCAGATCACAGCATCAAAGGCTCCAAACTCCTTTGCCTTCTTGATAACGGCCTGCATCTCAGATTCAGTGTCGGTCCTGAAGGTCAATAGTAATCATTGAGATTATTCATGTCCTGAAAATCCCTTTTTTTTGCATGGAAAGTAGTACAGTTGCAATGCAATGGGAAGCATTTTCCCCAGGTCATAGTTTTGCAGTGAAGAGGTCACCAAGAAAATAAAACCAGCACAAACATTGAGATTTTTTACAATTTCCAGTTGTCACATAGGCAAACAACAGCATAATCAAATTTTAAACATCAATAACTTTTAAGTTTGCACTGCCAGGGCAAAGCATTCAATTCTAATGAGAACTTCATGACCATTATTTCTAATGCAGTAGAGAAAACACTAATGAATGAACACGACGTTTATTGCGACAACCACGGGGATGCCGAAGTGCAGAGCATTCTCGATCTGTTTCCTCAGGTTACTGCAGCCGGCCTCCACCAGGCCAATGTTCTACAGGTCAATAACACATCAAGGTCAAAGACATTAAGAACTTTTAACAAAGTAAAATATGGCTTGTCTGAAAACTACTAGTTACCAGTAGTGTTGTAAGATCTACACAGCTGATACTGAGAACTGATGACTAGTAGTACTCACATTTATGAAACCAAGGAGAAACAGTTACTGTATGATGGTTTTAGAATACTAAGTGGAATACCTTCCTTGTATCCATCAGTTCCATACTAACTTTGAGTAAAGAACCAGAGTATTATTCCATGAGATAGTTAACTGGTTATCTGACACAAACAACAGAAGATTTTAATGTACACATGTATATTAAGATTTTCATCACCAAGGCTAGGTTTTCACCAGCAGCCACTACTTGCTAGCTGGACAGCTATGGCTGTGTATCACAGAAGAAACAGTTGAAGGAAACAAACAAGGAAATCTTCCTCACCTCCTCCTTGTACTCTCTGGGCAGCGGTGCCCCTGCCGTGACCTTTGGCCCACCCCCGTGCATCTTCAGTGCTCGGACAGTGGCGACCAGGACCACCACGTGGGGGACCAGGCCGGAGTAGCGGCACTTGATGTCAAAGAACTTCTCCATCCCGATGTCTGCTCCGAAACCTGCCTCCGTCACTGCAGGAGGGAACAAAGCAATGAATGAAGCCATGAGGGAAAGAATGAGTTGTTGTTGGAAAGCAACATTTCTAGCCTTTGTAAACGACAGTTCCTTGTTGAGATGGTGTTAAAATGAATCAAATTAATGACTATTCAAAAATGAAAAATCAGTTCTCACTTGTTGGTACAGGTATCAGTATGAGACATACAAACATATAAACATAAGACTTACCTACGAACCCGTTGGGTCCGACCAGCTTGAGTGCAATTTTGTCTGCGAGGATAGAGGAGTTGCCATGGGCAATGTTGGCGAACGGACCAGCGTGCACAAACACTGGCGTGCCCTGGGGACATAAACATCAGTTAGGGAAGGACAAAGACTGAAAGAGGGTCCAACACAATCAGGGATTAAAAGTACACATATGATGAGCTGTAACTCTTATAGATATCTGTGACAATTTTATTGAGAGGCACCAGAAACATATGACACCGCAACTTTTTCTAGCTACTCTAATTTCACTGCAAACTTAAAACACTTCCACTCCTGCAAAATCAAATCCCTATACAACCATCAATGAATATACAGTATGTTGTCAGAATCTAAAATATTGTTTCCCTGGGCCTTTGTGTGTACTGTGTAAAAGTAACGGTCAAAACGTACTTCCAAATTCTGCATGAGGTTAGGTCGGATGGCATCCTTCATCAGGACAGTCAGGGCTCCTCCAAGCCCCTGGGAACAGAAGCATCAGGGAATTACAATAGGGAAGTACATACATGCCCCTCCCCAATCATTGACATCTATCAAGTATTATAACAGCTCTTTTATTAGGACTACTCTTTTTCCTGTCAAGTGTATCTAGACTGTCGCCTGTTCCCTAACAATTGCGCAGTGATCTTGAGGACACCAGTTGTACTGCTGCCTATAAAACACTACCACTTGTGTCCTTTGGAGCTTTTTCTCCTGCTGCGTGACACTGGCTTTATCATTTAATATAATGTAAACAGATGTAAATATAGACAAAACTCACCAGGTCGTCAGCGGTGACGGGGCGGCCCTTCGTGTCGCTGGCCACCACCATGCGGCCCAGCCGCTCCCGCATGTCGGCCAGACTGGTCGTCAGGGCCAGGACCGCCATGATCTCACTCGCCACTGTGATGTCAAAGTTTGTCTGACAGAGGGCAAAATAACAATATCATTTTGAACCTGTGTTGACTACAAAGATAAATTTGAATAAATCCATCAAACTACAGACACATCTTGTAACTACTGATGGTGTGCACATATTCATATTTTTCTTGGTGATTATTGTCTTCATAATACTCTCAATCTAGGTTGTATATTGCTATGTATGTCAGCTGACAAATTGAATAAACATAAAAAAATATCATGAGTTGTAACAGAGATTACATCCACTACAGACAGGAAATTTGCTTTGAAGAATTTTATGTGTAACAGTAAGAATATGAAATGTTAACTTAAGATGCTTAATTCCCCACCTCCCTAGTGATGCCCTTCTCAGTAGGAGACTGCCCGATGGTGATTTTCCTCAGGTAGCGGTCGTTCGTGTCCATCACTGAAGTGCACAGTGTAATGGTGGAAGAAATGAGAACATGGCTGATATTGATGAACAGACCTTTTCTAAAATGCTACAGCTAATACTTTCAACAAATGGTCAGCAATGTATTAAGTATAATCTCTTAGGTGACAAGATGCAGTGTTACTTGCTGCGAGCTCTTTTCAAAAACTACAGAAAAATGATTTGAATATGTCAACATTGTGACGAAACTGTGGATGAAGGGGAAACATAATACACATTCCTTTAATCGAAAAGCATCCCCTAAAATTGTTTGCTTTTTGCACTTTCACATCAGATTTTGGGTGGTAACTCAGCGAGGCCTGAACAAGCTAACCTCGCTGCCAGGTGATGGTGGACTTGTCGATGTCCAGCCGGGCGAAATCTGCGACCTCCTCCTCCGTAAGATCATCTGGGTTGGTCTTGGTGATGCCCAACTTCTCAAGACGCCTCATCTGGATTGGGGAGAACTTCCTCGCACCATCTTTGGTGGGGACCAGGCGTCCATACAGCGCCTGCAATCAAGAACAATCAGAAATGGCAGACTTCACCACCACCCACCCCATTTTCTACCATCAGTTCTATGTTTTGGGTTTTTGTGGTGACCTCTCATACCACCACACCTCACATCACACCACAAACATATATTCAATGTATCGCATTTTTGCGAGTGAGATTATGCTTTAGGTATCTACAACAAATGATAATTCAATTTCTTAGGTTCTTTCAACTAAGATCTCCTCTTTTCCCCTCCTACCACAAAATTAAGCCCCAACAAACTTAAGTCAACTACAGATACAGTCTCCCACCTTGTCAGTCTGTGTGGACTCATGGAATATCCTGGTGTCAATGGCGGCTGCCAGGAGGTTGTTCGCTGCTGTGATGGCATGGATGTCACCTGTCAGGTGTAGGTTGAACTGAGAAAACAGGATAAGGTCAGTACTAGAACAGGATGATTTCAGTATCGATACTGTAAGTCTTGCTTTGTTAATTTTAATTTGTTAATTTTAGTGACTTAAGCAGTCACAGTCTTCAACCAGTAAAATTTCATCATCACAATTAGTTGATCATTGTTCTGAGGCCATCTTGCTTGTTCTCACAGCTAAAATCAAATTCTGAGAGCTACACCCTTCTCCCAACCACTTAAGTTACCAAACGGATTTACAGTACATGACAGTGTCAGCACAAAAATATAACAGATAAAATGGGATGGTGATACATGAGCCAATGAAGTCCTCAGAAATCTCACCATAGACTGGTGGAAAAAAAAAAGATCTATACCAGCAGTCATTATCATTTCTTAAGTTGCTCCAATCTTACCTCATCCATGGGGATGACCTGAGAGTAACCACCGCCTGCAGCGCCCCCTAGAATGACAAAAGGGAAAGTCAGGCACAGTTCTCACTGGTCACTCCAAATATGAAAAGACACTGAAGATTAGGACAATCTAATCAACTTCAAGCCTTGAGCTACATTTCATCTTGTTGGTCATTGTAGCATTCATATTCAAATATCAAATGAAAGAAACAGCCTCTTTCTGCTACATAATGCTTTCTACAATTGGAGATAAATGTATTTTCTTTAGAAGTTGATTAGATTTTCAATTTCCCAGTCTCAATCCATATTTCAAGTAACCAGCATTTAAAGTCTTGTTACCAAACCAACATTCGTTCCCTGTATGGTAGGTCTAAAAATTATCCATATGCCGATAGGGTACTTTAACTTACCTGATTCTTGATCTGAAATTGAACTGTGATTAGTTTTATCCATCAGGTGACTTAAAAAACCCCAACATTATCAATCGCTGCAAGTGCGCGCATTTTGTGTATGCAAGAGTGTTACGGAATGTATCCTCAGGTGTCCCGTAATAAGCAAGACTGGAAACTTGTCCATATCCAAGACTGTAGAAGCTTCAGGATACAGCCACTTCTATTGTAAGAAGTTTTGCTTGCAGGTATAGGATTAGGACAGTGTCCACTCCCATGACCAGATGCACTCCTCCTTTGAACCTATGCTGGCCATACCAGCAAGGTAAGTAAAACACTGGGGATAACCCAGGTTTGTGCACAGCTGTTGCATTAGCTGGCAACGTCGGAACAGCTGAGAAAGCTGTTCCTAGTGCAGGAGTGAGGCGGAGATGTTCCACCACTGTGAGAAGGCAGGGCAACAGAGAACCAGGCAGATGCCTGGTGTTGCACTGACAGGCATGTTGCCTGTCTCAGCATTCTTGGCCATATACTGGCCATGAGAAAAGAGGCATTTCGCTCTCTCATTCTCAGTTTTCTCTGTGTGATAGACCGAGGCTAGGGCTTTTTGCTCCCCCCTTCTTGATGTTCTTCTCCACTATCCTGGGTTTCTCAGACTTGACAAGCAAATGAAACCTCCAACAAGGGAAAAATGTGATGTGTATGGCGCTTTATATGTACTTTGTCACCTGATGGACCAATGATTGTTATATATTCCTATAACACAATGTTCACACTAACAGTATATAACCATGGTACCCTATGCTCACCTGCATGTAAGATAAAAATACCAACTGCTTGTCTGTGATAGCTCAACCACGAATCTGAACTCCTGTCACCAGACAAACAGCCTAACAACCTTTAGACACTGGTCACTTTAAACCTGGAGTTACCTTCCAAATTTCAAGGGAGTTCGAGTTGAAAGCCAAGCATTTTGACAGGAACAACAGAAAAATTTGCAACTTGAAAGAGCACATGCTTCAGTTTACTTTGTCTGTATCAAAAATCATTTAACAGAGACAAATTTGTCCATCTTTAAAGTGACCAGTGTTTTAAGTTTTGTTAACCATTTCGCTGCTGCCCAACCCCAGAACCAAACACAAATTTGGTCCCTAACAACCTCAGCAGAAAGATGGTTAAAGGATAATCTGAACTCCAAAGCAGCTCAAGAACACAAGCGGAAAACATTGTGTATGATGTGGACCTCGTGGCCCTCCGCGGTTGTACCAACAGGCTCACCTCCTGACCGATCTAGTGGGTGTGGCTGATCACCATGGTCACCGTCTCCATGGTGATCGTCTTCACCAGTCCCTACAAAAACATTTGTAGCCTCATCAACCTCACTTACTTCTTACATACATGTTTCTACCTATTGACCATCCCACAGTACATCACATGATGATTAAATCACAACTGTGCTGATTATACAAAAGTCTTTGCAGTTGCACTGTACATTTGCATATCACCAAATTGAAGCTTCATTTACACCTTCACTGTTGTTGTAACTGCTTAACTCATTTAGCTTCCTGCTGTTTCATAAATCCATTACTTTCAATTACTAATTAAGTGAATACAAAAGTAAATACATGTAAGTTGTAAGGCTGATATGTTTGATGGGATGGTCCAATTCAAATTTAACAGGCTTCTTGCCTCCACCGACATTCAACTTTTGTTGTCATACATTGTAGTTTCTTTTGGAGCATGAAATTAAACTCCAGTTACGCAAAGAAAAACCTGAGTCTAACAGCAAAGGAGTCTCGCACATAAAATCCATGAGAAAAAGGCCATGGCAAAAACAGATCCTAGAAAGTCAAAAGGTGAAGCTCCTGGCAGCACTTAATGTTTTAGAAGATCCTGAAAAGGAAACACTTTGTCATCATATCTTTTAAGCTCCATGAACGTTTATCAGCCAGGTTACAGATATCATTAGTTTGAAAAACAGTGTTTTGAGGGATCTCTACTGCATCACCCAGCCCTCAGGTATGAACAGCAGTGTAGGATAGCATCATACTAAGGGATGCTGTATTGGTAATCTGTTTGGTGGTGGATATTTGTAACCTGGTAGAATGACGTTACATATGTCAATTACACTGCAGTCAATTCACAGAACTGGCAGTAACCACATGATTCCTGTGGTACTTCATTTTCCCTCATAAAGCACCCTACACTTGGGATAAGTCCCAGACCATGCCAGCAATTTTCCATGTGTCTGTTTGCAGCACAGCAGCTTACATAGCCGGACTCTAACATTGTTGAGCAACACCAGCTTGGAATATCAGTCTTTCAAAACATAACCTTGAAAACATTGATTTGGCCAATGTTCTCTTAATTCCTCAGCTATATCTTGGACCTGACTGGACCAAACCACTCCTTGTTGTAGGGGGTTACTGATGTTTACTGAACCTGTTTACTGAACCTGTACTGAACAGGAAATGTTTTGAATGAGTAAGATGTGCCTCATGAGGGAAAATACAGCAATAGTCCACTGCATCATGTTGTACCAATCTTACACAGTCAAACCTGTCTATAGTGGCCACTCAAGGGACTTCAAGGACATGGACATGATTCTTAACTTAATACTTGAATCAATGAGAAAAATAATCCAAGGGTCACTAAAATATGGCAAGGTGGTTCTTATATAGAGCTGGCCACTAGTACAAGTTTGACTATGTCTGCAAAAAGTATGACTTTTCGTCCATTAAAGCAAACAACAGAAGTACCTTTGATGCCGAAGGTAGGGCCCTGAGAAGGCTGCCTGACGCACGCAAACACGTTCTTCTTCAGGTGAGCTCCAAGAGCCTGCGTCAAGCCTATAGTGGTGGTGCTCTTCCCCTCACCCAGGGGAGTGGGCGTGATCCTGATAGCAGGAAGATAGTTTCAATTGTGTATCAGCTGATTGTTTTGGATTACTTCTCAATTCAATTTAAGCCTTACAATAATTAGCTGTCCAGTAGGAAAGTCTTCTCAAAATTCATAGTGGTCTAAATTACTTTTGCATGAAAAAATTATGAACATTAAACAGGAGAATTGTCTATTTTTCCTATGGATACGACCATACTCATTCGCATTTCAATCTATTTTATCTGTAACATTGCGTTGACAGTGTAAGTTGGAGGTGACTTACCCTGTCACCACGACATATTTTCCATTTGGAACATCCTTGAGCCTCTCCAGAACGGAGAGCGAAACTTTGGCCTTTTTCTTCCCGTACAGATCGACCTCGTGAGGCTGCAGCCCAATTTCCCGCGCCAGGTCGTCAACGTTCTTGGGAGTCTGGGCTGTGGCGACTTCTATGTCACTGCGAGGGAGAAACAGAGACTTAGTACAAATCCTATTTCTTACAGTTAATAACATATAGTGATTATAATGAGGATCAGTTATATATATGTCCTGCTGACACTAAATTGGTTACCAGTACAAATCTGGTACCAAATGGCTACATTGGCAAGCCTAAGGTTAAAGGCTTCTTTGCATTGATAGATTATATGCCAGTCAACTAGATCCATTTAAACTGTAAGGCATAAGCATGTAAATCCTTCTGCCCTGCAAAGTCAGGGTACACATGTGCAGAAAATATGCTGGCTGGTGGAGGCTTGTGCTTTTTAGGTGCTGTCTATAGTTTAATGGTTTCTTCATCAGTACCTACCTCGGGACGGGAGTCTTAAGTCGCAGGGGGAGGTAGCTGATGTTCCACACACTTGCCTGCAATATGGAGGAAAATGTTAATGTCCACATCTGTTCTACAAGGTAGAGGTCACAGCTAAATGCAGTCATTACATCAACTAGATCTATGCAAAGATCTGCGTGAGTACAGTCAAACCTGTATAAGAAGACCACTCAAGGGACCCAGCAAAAGTGGTCTTCATACATAGGTGGTCTTTATATAGAAAACAACGTGGCGGCAGTAAAGAAACTGACAAGTCAGAACATCGATAATTTATGCATGAAACGCATTTGTCTTTCTTATTATTTACAAGATAACACGATGTTATATAATGCTAAAATTACGTATACTTATGTTATTCTTCGTACTAAAAAGTATTATATTTGTAATGATATTTATAATAGATATATTATAAGAATAATTTGAAAAAGAAAAACGGTGGTAATTCGTCCGGCTTTTTGCAGCGTGCCGTGCCGGGGCTGGCATAATTTTTTCTCATACCGCGGCCCTAATGTGACAACAAATATTCTGTAAACTGAGGTATCACGCAGCTGCACGCCGGCACATCGACGAACATTTCTACACAAAACGTAATCGCTATGATCAGAAAATGTTGCAGGCTTCTTCTTTGCGGGAGTTTTGTTTTTGTGTGACATGAAAAATGCGACATTATTTTCGGGGTATATTTTGGAAACCCACGCTAACTCTCAGCACACTTTACGGCTGCATCGAAACCCAAAATTACGCTTGAGACACCATAAATTCACATCTTAACACATGTTTCCACGAAAAGTTCTTTGGATTATGCATTTTCAACTAGGATGGTGCTACGTAATCGTGGAAAATAGCGTTCTTTTGCGTTTTAAAACGTAAGTCTTTGAAACAAGATGGCGTCGAGCTGGCAGCAAAGTTCCCATGATGCACCGCTCCAACCAATCAGAGCGCGAGATCGCCGGGGATTTCCCGATATGTTGTTGTTGTTTTGGTGGTTTCAACCAATCAGAGGAGCGTATTTCCGACCTGCAGACGCCGCGATTCAGAACCGCGCTGTGCAAAATACGTATTTCTCGGGAAGAACAGCGAGTCAGATGTTTTATTATGACAGAAAATGCGTTTTTTTTAGTTTATCTTCGAAAAGCCTGGTGAAACTAAACGCTTTCATGTCTGCTCCCTGGATACAATGGCATTTTAGCCTGAGATTCTCATCACGAAGCCACCGAAAATTTGTAGAGTGAAGTGCCGATCCAGAAGTAATGAGAATGGGAGGGGGCATAATTTGTGGTAATTACGCTCATTTTTCGCCGTGAACATTAAAGTAGCGTGACAAAATCACATGCCGCGGTCGTTTTGGCAGTGTTTAGGTAACGTGCGGTCGCCTTTAGTGGTGGTCGTGGTCCCGTTGGACAGTGGTCGTCATATACAGAAATGTTAATGCTTACGTCTATGGGAAAATTCAAGGGACCGCTTTTCGGCGGTCGTAGTGGACAGTGGGTCGTTATGCACAGGTGGTCGGTAGACCAGGTTTGACTGTATGTTTCTTTTTATACCTTTGTGTACTCATATAAACCGTTGTCATGTGCATCTTACTGTTGTGTGTTATTTCCCGTTTGAATTTTCATACTTTGAGCCTGAAATGAAGGCTACACCCACCTTATACTTCTGCAGGGCTTTCTGTGCGTTCTCTACCGTGTTCTGCATGAGCATGGCTACAGTCATGGGTCCGACCCCGCCCGGGACAGGGGTGACAGCAGAGGCCACCTCCAAGGCTTCGGGATAATCCACATCACCAACCAGCCGCTTCCCACTTTTCTTGGTTGCATCTTAAAAGGAGGAAATCATGCATCTAATTTAAGTGCAATGTAGCTTAAAAAGTATATTAGCTTCCCTCCAGCAAATCGACTGATCACAAAGCCCGGTCTGCTTAGTCCAAACATAAAAATGCAAAATAAAAATATGCAAGTATCTGACAGTGTAACAACTTTTCTTATTGGATGACTTGCTAATTCCTGTGCTTGGTTGATCTGCTATGCAATTGCTACGCTATTATTGGTTGAACTGCTATAATCAGGATCGGCCTGTTGGACTAGGATTGACAATGCGCAGTATCTACCTGGTATGGAGTTGATGCCGCAGTCAATGACCACGGCGCCCGGTTTGATCCAGCTGCCCTTGACCATCTGTGCCCTTCCGATCGCCACGACCAGGATGTCTGCCTCACGACACACCTGGTCCAGGTTCTTAGTGTGGGAGTGGCACACAGTCACTAAGGGAGGAAGAAGAAAAATATTTATATGAAACAAAAAGAAAGAGAAATACACCTCAATTAAGTTTAAGCTTTCACTTTCTAAACAGCTTATCTTTCTCTGGTTTTGACACAAAAGAAGGATGCTACAGACGTATAGTATATCTTCTTGACAAAGAAGAATAGTGTATATAACGGGAGGTGCCCCAACACGGTACGCTTTTTCTTGCGCTCAAACTCATGGCGCTCCATCGCTAGTTGCCTGAGTGTTCAAATTTTGATGACTGAATTTTTTACACATAGATTTCAACAACATACTTGAATAAGAAATGCATTCATGTGGTTCATGAACCTTTCGCGCTGCGTGTTACAAGCGGCAAACACTGTGAGACAATTTCGTGTACGTAACCTTCCAATTTTGTGCTACGCTGGACAGTTCGCCTAACTCGGTACGCTTTTTTTACATTTTGCTCTCTTCAGAAGTAAGTGGTAAATTTAAGTACACAGAAAAAAAATTAATAGTATGATATTTTAGCTTTCTTTTGACAGTAAAATCGTGACTGTATGTACTTCTTGTCTCACACAAGGAAGGCTGTACCTAGAACAATCCAGCTGATGTTTTTACCGGCAATGGGCTGAATGCAATGATTGTGAATGCCCGACTAAAAAAAACATTAAGAAAAAAAGACACCGCCAACATCAACAAAACTCTGTCTGACTATATGAAAATATCATCTACATCTCTCTATCAAGTCTTCTTTTCATAGACAGCACGAATCATTTGTTACCAGTCAAATAAATCTTTGGAGCATTCTCTAGTCTGCCACCTTCACGGCCACACTCCCTTGGGAGTACAATGGTGGCAATGTTTATGTCGCTTCCTTTTGGTTGCTTTTCTACTCAACAAACATTTGAAGACCCATATTCATAGTGTTTTATGGAGCTTTATTTATGTGTATCATGGCAGTTGTGTGACTGCTTGGAAGAGTTCGTATTGTTAGCGACACGAGCCGCCAATACGCAGAGGCCGGTGACCGCAGTGATTCAGCACTGTCAACATTACTGTTAGAATTCTGGGTTTTTTTTTAAACATGAAGTAAATATGTTAAAGTATACTTGGAATGCAAATAAAAGCTGTGTGCATGGACTTGGTTTATTTACCTTCATAATAATCATAGTCAGTGGCAACAAACACGGTGTACTTATGGATAATAAGATCAGCAAAAAATCTGTGCCGTCTTACGACGGTGACCGTCTTAGGGCGGCCCCCGTTATAGCATTACAGTATCCACAGGCTCAATGTTCCAGAGAAATTACAATGAACAGTGGACCCTTTCTGGTAACATGTAAGTCAGCTAAGGCAAAACAACTGGGTTTTGAAAAGACCTTCAGGTTCTAGATATTAAATATGGTGTACACTTAATTCTGCTACTTCCTCCACTCACTCTGTCCAGCTTTTTCCTGACTGTTCCATTGTGCTACCAGGTGTCTATCGTTCCCATGACAACATGATTGCAGATTTCTTAAGACAATTTTTTTAGGGCAGCTAGAATTATGTTAGCAGACATCAATATTTTCCTAACCTGTAGCATGATTCCATGTCAGTAATTCTGACATTGGTGCGCCAACGATCTTACTACGCCCAACCACCACTGCATTCTTCCCGTCCACATCGGTTCCCGTAGACTTGATGAGCTCCAGACAACCCCTCGGCGTGCAGGGGACGAAACAGTCAGACAGGTTTCCTCGAGCAAGCTTTGCTGAATTCACGTCATGGAGACTGGAGACACAGGAGATAATACAGAAAGGTTATAACACTGATCACTCTACAGCTAGCAGGACACAAGAGAACCTAGTACGTAATGAAAAGGCATGTGTTGTAAAATTAATGATTCTAGTCAAGACTCAGCTTTTCCAAGCTATCTTCATTTAGAAGAATGTGTCACAAAATAGTTTAACAACTCAAGGCAATAAGTTGTTGTGACAAGTTAGACTAACTTGTTGATGTTTCAATATATGGCAAAAAGTCATTGTAACTTTCAAGTTGGCATATAATAAGAAGAGGTCAGTGAGACAACTGTGAACACTTAAATCACTGGGAATATTTCAACAACTACAAAAATTGACCAAAGGTAAGAAGTCTTAGTCTTACCCATCCACATCCTTGGCCGGGTCAATGGTGTTGAGTACGAGGTGGGAGTCGATTGGCTGCGTGGTGTCCAGCGGCAGCTGTATGATCATGCCGTGCACCCCCGGGTCGGCATTCAACTGGTTAATCTGGGTTACCAACTGGTACAAGAAAAAACACCTTACTGGTCAGATGGCAAACATACCAGCATTCAAGATTCAACTCAACACAAAAGGATTCTGTTGGGTTAACAAAATACCCATCACAGTTCTGATGAAACTTATTTTTAAGCTAACTATAGCTAGTATTACTGTGACTGCGTGTGAGTGTAAAGCACACACCTCATTCTGTGTTGTATCCTGTGGCATCTTGATATGTCTCCCATTCATGCCAGCCTAGAAAGTGGAGAAAAAATTAATACGATTATTCCCATATAACCAAGCATTAGAAAACATAATCAACATACAATGTATCCCATAGGCTCAACAGAGCAAAATACTTCATGCTGTGTAAACTTAGTAAGAGTAGGACCTCTTGCTTTCCTGGCTGTAGAGTAGTACTAGTCTACTAGAATATCATGTATGGATTCTAAGATCACATCTTTAAAACTTTTAGTTTTCATGGAAACTGGGTCTAGTAAGAAAAGGGTATAACGTTACCTCCTCAGCTGCCTTCATCTTCATCCTGATGTACACGTTAGAGGCCTCATCGTTTCCCACCTACAACAATTACGGACAAATCAGATCCTATGTACACTACATACATGGCTACTTTACCTACACATGCAGATTATACTATCATGTTTTTACAACATGTGAAATATTGATACAAAACATATACAATGGCAGATTAAACCAGGGCTTGCCTGCAGTGCAATCTGTTTTCGTTTATTGAATTGCTGAATTTTCCAAAGCCTTGCAGCAATGATAAATGTAAGAAAAATACTATCATTGGTTTCCCTACTACTAGTCCTACCCACACTTTCAAAATATCATAAGCCTAGATAAGGACCTATAATAATAATAATCACCAGGTGTATAAGGACCTATAACTTCTTAAGTTATGTTGTCCACAAATCACACATTGATGGCACTGAAAACACAACCCTCTTGGAAAAGGTAAGCAACTGTCTGCTTTGACCACTTGTGCATACTTACTCAAGTTACTGAGGTCATCTGCAAATCACACTACCTGTTTTACCTGAGCCAACATCATGCATAAAGTCTTCCTACCTGCACCACGGCCAGTCCCGGCCTGTAGCCCGGCACCTCCTCCTGCATCTTCTGTACCTCTTCCCGCAGCTTGGCACGAATGCCCCTAAAAGTTCCATCAACGTTTGCTGCATCGTAAAACTTCGACACTCGCCACTGATAGTAAAACCACAACACCATCTACACCCAGTCAACATATCATATGCAACATCCCTTACTTCACAATGGCTGTCATGCATGATAAATGATGATATACACATTTACACCATGGAGTACAGCCAGGTAACACTACTTACTTAATACAACTATCATTTGTGTATCACAATGATTTAGCATAATTTTATATACGCCCACATGCACATGAATCGCGCTAGCATGTGACTCGCCCCCCTCCCCACCCTGCGAGCAGCGCGCTACGAAAACCTCGCCAAAAATCGACGACAAAACGCGGTCTTACGCCGAGATTTCCTTCCCGCTGATGACCTGTGCCGGCATGTCGTCTGTCCTGAGTTTGTCAGGGATGTGAACAGTGGTTGCTGTCCTGTGGCTGAGGTAATTTATAGGACGTCGCCCTGAGCCTTGGACTTCGGCACGTCCGTCCTTCGAACTGGTGCTCGCAAAGGCTCGTGGGCGGACTGGAAAACTTCGCCGTAGGTGTCCAAAAGTTACAGCTGAGGTAAGCAAAGCCGGTCTCGACATTGAGGTCTCTTGTTTCACGATGCTGTTCCTTTCGTAGATTTATTGCAGATCGCCGGCAAGGGATGTTTTCTCAAAATTTCTATTGTCCTTGGAGGATCCGCCGAAAAATTTCTTGGCGCGAATTTCAAAGCGTTTCGCGCGCAAAGGCACCGCGGCCTGCCATTGGTCCATCCGTGTCTGGGATGATGCAGTCGACTGTCCTGATTGGTGGATCATCAAGGCCGTCTGCTAAACCCACGTGGTCCCGAGCTCATATCGCACAAAGAATCGTGGTAAAAATTGTTTACAAAAACGCCATCTTTTGACTCAAGGCAAATGTGAGGCTCTGGCTTTAGTTTGAACGTCTCATGCTAAGTGCAGTTTTGTCACGCTAAAAGTCGTACAAAACAAGCGAAGAGACGTGCAAAATTGGGGCCAAAACTCCCAGTATTTCCTTGGAATGTAAAATGCGTAGACACTAATCTCCAAGCAGATCCTACGATAGCATAAGATACTAGTAGTGTCAAAAGCTGGCAGAGGAGTGAGTGTGTTTCATTCCCCCGGTGCCCGCTTGACTCCCTTTGCCTGGCTGCTGACTCCTTGGCTAGCTTACGTTACATAGCGAAGGAGTGGCGAAAAACATTCATTCTAAAGGAATTCACCGTGAAATAGACCAATTGGTTGACTGTCATTAACTTCAATGCAGCCATGGTCGCAGACTCGGGGTCGGTGCTGCTTTCTATGCCTTCGGATATCCTACAAGAAAGTTTGTTTGTAATGTTACTAATTGTTAGTCTGTCCGTCTGTATTCCTGTCCTTTTGTTTGTTTGCCTTGCTTGCTTCCATTCAGTGTCTGGTGTTCTTTGCAGGAATGTTGTCATCAAGTACAGGACGGAGAAGCATGGTCGCCATAGGAGCAGGCATTTGTATTATTCATACTGTACCGTGTATATATATACAGTTTTCTTTGTCATATTCCGCTAGTGACCCACACCATCAGGTCCTACCTCCATCAGCTGCTGGCTTCTTCCAAGTTCATCTGCTCTGTAATGTCTGTTGTTTTCTTACACGGGCGAAAAGCTTGTGTGAGGAAACACCATACAGAGCATGTAAAGTATACTGTACAGAGAACATTGCGCCGATCCTGGCGGCCGTCATGTAATTTGCGTTTTGCGTTAATATCTTTCTCCAGGCGGGAAACAGAAACATTTTTCCGACGAAAAAATTCCGAAGGAAAAAAGCCCTGCTTGGACGACGATCATCATCGAAGTTGATGTCGAGCGAAAGTGACCGCACCACTTTGTAGACGCACATAACGAGTGAAAAGGCGTTAAAAACACGAGCCAACACAGTCATTATGTGTCTACCTGGAGGTTTGTTCTTCACCCGCTGTTCAACACAGCCCGATTGAAGGCATTTTTTCACAATTCCTTCCTCTCAATCTGCTCTCTGCTTTCTTAAGCATCGAGAAAAGTGAGAGTGCGTAAGAAAGCACTAACTAGAGAGTACACAGTACGAGCAGACCGCCCGCCGACAGTGGAGAACGTGTTCACCGCGCCATGCACTACCGGTACCTGTGACTGTGACAAGGAAAGTGAACTTTGTACATTGTATTGTTTCTTTGCATAAGAGCCGTCTAAAAAAAACATGGCCAACCCCCACCCCACCCCCAACTTGACTTCACAAACGGCACGTTGTGTGGACACGTAATTACAATATCACAATGTAATGAGATGCTAATTATGATTTAGATAGAAACCTTAAGTTTCGGCGTGCCTTGTTTCTACATCTGAAAGATCCCATGCTTCTTACGGAACCCTAGGTTCAAGTGTTTTTGCACTAATGAAAACCCCAGTAATGTATTTGTACTTGTCCTTTGTGAATAGGAAATTGCAACTGAATAGCTACTAAGTATTATGAAGTATTGCATTTTGTTTTTGCTTTTTTTAATTTTGAAGTTACAGTTATGCACGCACAAAAATTCCACAGAAAACAGAAAAAAACGGAACATATGAGACACGCCCCCACCACCAAGATCAAGAAAAAACACCGATCATAATGCACACAAGTCTGTGTGACATCAACAGAAAAGCTGGTACATTACTATAAAGGACTTTTATATTGAGATAATCTGTCCTGATTATTGGGTCGTAGGTCTTCAATCGTCCACAACAATAGACGCTACAAAAACAGGATTGGCCAGGTGAAAACTGGCTGGATCTGGTTTAACAAGCCTGCTTCAGTGCCGCAGGCAGTCGTAAAGGTGTGCAGATAATGTCAACAAACATTGAATGACAGCCTTTTTTTAACCATTGGAAGCAAAGAAACACATGAAGCCTGACATTACAATATCTGTCCTAATTACCTCCGCTATAGATTTAATTGCAATCGTTGTTGAAGTCTAAATAACAACAGAAAGGTCTGACCTTGCAAAAACAGTGCCATCAACGATGTAGGCATTTTTATGCCCCGGTGTCACCTGTGTGCCATCAGACTCGTTACCTCTCCTCGCGCAGGTTGTGGACACCTGGCGAGTCCGCCAAGACGCACTTCTGGATCGTCTCAGGCTCAAGCACAGCGTCCTCCCGGCGACCGCGCGTAACCCCGGGAGACCGTGCATTTTCAAGACCAGGCCAGCCATTATCATTACGCCGTGTTCCCGTGTCACAGTTCAGCGCCAAGACACGGAAGTCCCTTTCATACAACAAACAGTGACACGGTCGTCGACACGGCCTTGGGCTCACCTCATAAATATTCTTAATAGTGCAGTAACTGTATGGTTATTGTACGGTCGAGAGGTGAACCCTGTCGAACTATAGGCTATTCCTTGACAGATTCTTCTTGGAAACCCGTTGTACTTGTTCTCAACCGAGTATAATAGAACCAACGAGGTAATAGAATAAGGGGCCGATAGAACGAACGAACGTAAAATGATCTAGACTAGAAAATAAAGAACGAAGAAGCGTTCTTTTCGATCAAGTTCCCGGCCCAATGCGTTCTTCGTGGGTAGTAGATTTACGACAGCAAGTTGGAGGTATCCAAGCTACTCGGATCTCGGTATACAGCCGTGCATGTGTTATACAGAATTCAGCGGACTCGTGTAGGACATAGATCGGAGGACGGATGTATGGCACTGTTGAATCTTGTCTCAGTCACAGTAGGCGTCGGCGTCGTTTGTTGGACGGTGGCTGACAGCAAGGAGTTCCATCATCAGTGCGTTGCACAACTCTCGCAATACTAGAACGTTTGATTGCTGTGGATTATTGTGAAGTGGACAGCTGAACGGCCGGTGACCCACTTTGGGGAAAACCCAAGACGTGCAATTACTGATAATAACAATCAATGAAAGCACGCGAAAGGAACATAACAATTCACTTTTGAATAAAATATCTTTTCTAGTTCGTATCAATGTTCTGACATGTTTCTACAACGTGACGAACTATGCCAATGTTGACGGATGTCGGCCACCTAGGCAAAAGCTGAACGATTTGCTGCTGACACTGCGTTCGTACGCGTGTCTCAAAATTGTTTGTTTTACTCGAGGGAAATTGCTGGCATTAGTAAGACTGTGTAACACACAGATAATTAAAAGATGCACAATAACAACGAAATAGAGCTGTCTACGAAACGTTACTGTAAGACAAGCATAGACACATTAAAATCTTTCATCGCGAAACCTTCTTGTCATTCCACCATGCAATATGTCTTCATATCTACACAATATGAACATCAATCATCTTATTTTTCCCGGTCTCGGTGATATCTAGATGCACACTAGCTCAATCAATCAATCAATTTGAAATTATCAATCAACACTTTATCATAGATCGATCAACTTTACTTAAGTCAACAGTGAGCAATGATATCCTGTCTGAGTGTTTTGACCAGTTTTTGCCAATTTTCGCTAACTGAACCTTGCACAAATGGAAACATCGTTTCGAATTCAAAACCATGTGACTACAGATCATAACTTTGTTTACTAAACCTAAATGATTTGAATTATATTGTAGAGACAGTAAAATCTGACCAGTTTAAACTTTTTCACGATCCAGAATAAACAGTTTGGTTTGTGCCACCAACTGGTGATGATTGAGCTCATTCGAGGCACGTTTCTTGAGGTGTTGCC
Source organism: Branchiostoma floridae (assembly GCF_000003815.2). Lineage (NCBI taxonomy): Eukaryota > Metazoa > Chordata > Leptocardii > Amphioxiformes > Branchiostomatidae > Branchiostoma > Branchiostoma floridae. The sequence continues at coordinate 11,613,275 of NC_049979.1, read as the reverse complement.
AAAAACAGGTCTGACCTCTGACGTCACGCAAGTACACTTCTCTGATTGGCCGAAACCGTGTATATCCCAACATGCACAGCGGTTTTGAAGAAGGAGAGCGGACATTTTGAATGTGATCCGTTGTTTGGTAAGTATTTATCGTAGCTTTTCATCCATTTCCTGGCTTTAATGTACGTCGTATTTTACAAGTAAATAGTAGAATATCGACTCCATCTTGGTATTATGTTTGCGTATTATTCCTATTGGTGGCATAATTAGAACTCTTTCGATATTAAACGAAAACTATGCCAGTCATGTTTCCTCGTCAAAGACTCAAACAGTCATAAATTTTCTCGTTTTCAACTCCCAAAAATTAGATCAATCGTATTTGGAGCATGTACAGGCCAAATGCAATAGATTCCGTATCTTGAAAAAGGTATTTACTAACAATAGAATGGGTTGGCCTATGCATAAGGAAACCTGTTCATGACGAAAACTTGTTTTCATGGCCAAAAATAATGGACACAGGGTTCTCCCCAGAATTTTTTTATTATACTTTTTTATAGTGGAGGGGCTGGCAAAAATAACCCCGAACCAACGAGCTGCACTTTCATGAAAATGGGTTCAAATACTACAAGTATAATGTATTATTATAGTGATTCCTTTGTTGTGAATTGGCAAAACGACTATTGTTTTAATCATCGCCCATTCACAAGTTTTTGCAGACAAATTATGCCGACTGGAAAAGTGATGCCACTTGGCACAAAAATCTGTCAATTTTTATTAATTTTAGCAAAACTAACCAAGAAAAAAGGTAAGAAACACACTAAATTTCAAAAGTAGTATGGTGGAGCTTAGGAGTATAGTGGAGGGCCTCCGTTATTCCATCCTCAGGGGAGAACTCTGATGGACATGCCTTCACCTGCTCGTTTTCATAATTTTTGCAGGAATCAAGATGCAGTCGGCAGCTTCAAGAAGGAAAAGGAGATCATCCTCGGTAGGCAATGTTTCTGTTTCTATGCCTGCTATTGCGATACACATCTTTTGCGATACACATCTTGGGGACAAATTATATTTTGTGTATTTGTTTATATACATTTTGTATCATATTTTTTTGAGATAGGAAACATACATAAAATTAGGTGACTCATCAAGGAGTGTGCAAGTAATTAAGGAAATCTACTAGTGACGTCCTTGTTGTTGATTTTAATGCTTCTGCAAAATCATAAACTAATTTTCCACATGATGTGCACAGTGAAATAATCAGGAGTCTAGCCTTTTTGTGCTTTTAGGCTTAGTTTTAGCTAGTAACAAGCAGAAGCTGGACTAGAATTAGTAAAAGTAAAAACCCAAACCAAAGGAACCTAGAACTTAGAGACTTCGCCTAGTGATATGATACATGCAAGGTAACAACATGTAATTCTATATAGAATTAACCTTACACTTTGTTCAGAGCATTGTCAAGACATGCACACATAATATGTTGTACTTTTCAGATCCTGAAAGTTGGAGGAAGGTCTCCATCCAGAAATGCATTCCAGGACCTGAATGGCCGAGACCCTCTCGATCTCCAGGTCTCTATCATACTACAGTTTATAGCGTGTTTCATGGATAATCTAGTTAGCATGGTACCTTTAGCCTGGTTAGATGTACATTTTGTTAATTAAAGTTAAAGAATGGCTTATTGTATTGTGAAAGTGTAAGTAGCAGACTTAGTGTTATTTAACAGTTACTAGTAATGGTGTAATGGTAACCATTGTGTTTTGCAGTCTACATACATTCATAGTCACCCTTCCTTTTTCAGGAAGGACAAGGCGTACCCCTTAAAAGGTAATGCCCTTAAGACTTATTATCAGTTTGACATATGTAATTACCTATGCAAGTAATCTCTGCATAGCCTCTGTCAGTCAACATTGACCATGGTAAGGTCCTAATTCACATCAATCCTACAGCATTGGATACAGCTAAACAACAGTATGCTTTGAATATTTTTTTTCTTGTTGGACCAGTCCAGAAAAAATGCGCCGCCGACCTAAAAAAAATCAGTGAACTGGATTTTGGACCTGTTAGAAAATGAACAGATTATGCCAGCAGGCATTCTTGTGTTTTGGGCTTACAGGTCCAAGAAGTAGAAGAGAGTTGACAGTCATTTTTATCAAGTTTATACAGTCAAACTCTGTCTGAAACAGAGGCAGTTAGTGTTGTTAATGTGAAGCCAGTGGATGTGGTATACTCCACCAAACTGAATCCTTTGTAGTGAAATGGACCATTGTTTTTAGTATCGCCCATTTACAAGATTTCAAAGATAATTAAGTTCAGGTCTGAACCTGGACCTGATCCTCTGGATCTGGACCGTACCTGTACCTGAGTTTTCTGTACCGGTACCCACCCCTAATGTGTACATATACTATATAGTACCTCTTGCTGTCCAATTTTAAACAGTATAAAACTTTCTAGTATTAGAAAGTCCACTACTGGTAGTTCCATCACCCAGTCAGACCCGGGTCACCAGTAGGCTTTGTACAAACTGCCCTAGCAATTTACTGTACATTTACATGAACATGTTCCACTGAGTGACCTCTTGGTCAGAGCCATTACTGTAAGTACCAGAACAAGGGCAGTCAGGGGAAGTAATTTTGTTACAAAGCTATATCATGTTGATATGATGATCACACGTCGTGACCCTTGCTGACCTTTGCTTGTTCTTAACAAAGGGATCCAGAGCCAAAGTCCAGAAGGCCATCGAGGAGGGTGAGCTTTGCTGACACATACCAAGTCAAGTAAGTTGTCTTCTGTAATTTCTATTTTTTCTTTGATATAAATGTCATACTCATGGTCCCATAGGATTTTCAACACAGACATACCAGTAACAGCACAAGCAGCCCACTGTCATCAGAAATAGGAGGAGGACAATGATGAAAAAGAAAAGATTTAGTTTTAATCATTGGTTTTGTCACCATTTTTTTGTTTGTGTGTGTGTTGGCCTAAAGTACATTGGCAGCAAAAAAGATATTCTTATGTGTACCTGCAAGCTGACTTCTGATGTACTGAGAGACTGAGATAATTGTGTTGTTTTTGTCATAATGTCTGTTGGAATGCCACTACATTGCTAGTCCTGTTTTTACTGCCATAGAAATACATTCCCATTCTGATTGAAAGCTACCCTGAACATTTCTAATTCATGTACATTGTAACACCAAACCTGAAGTGTTTCTTTTGTGTGTCCTTATCAGGGAGTTTCTGACAGAGAAAGATGCTGCGAGTCTGGGACTGTGGGAGAACTCACAGACGGAGGATCCAGGTACAGTTTCCAGTTTCTTATCTAATTCTAAGGCTATTCTGGTAAATTCATATTATCTCCAAGCAGATGAAGAAAGCAAGGATCGTAATGTTTCTCAAGCTCCCGTTTCTGTGGATCACCGGGACTTCTTACTTTCTAAACTGGGCTTGTGCAATGTGTTCTTCCACACATGTGGGAAGGTCTAGTGTTCCTCAGAACTGGGACCTTGAGAAACATTATGATTTTGCTATTTTATATATGCCTAGGGACTAATATTCTTTATTTATATTATTTAAAAACTCTATTTTATAGATGGCATCTACACACACATTAATTTTGTGCAAAAATGTAGAGCTGACACCAGTACTTAGCTGTGTACCATCCTATTTCTACTGGGGCTCCTTACACTCGCTACCCATAAGGAGCCCCAGTAGACATAGAATGATACTCAGGCAACTAGTTCTAGGAGAGAGGGTGTAACTCAAGAATTTTATGTTGGCAGGCAACTTGACAAGATGGTTCTGTGATCATAACATGGCAGTGTAGCACCATTATTTGGCAAAAAATTATCAATTTCTTGGATAGCTTCATGTCCTTGAAAAAAATCAGATGGAGATGAAAGTTATTCACTAATCTGTTTTTCTTTATACCAACACTTTAACAGCAGGACAGGCTGAGGATGGAGTCTTTAGGTATGTTAGAATATTTATTAAATGATGTCATTTTATTTCATTTCAAGCAATTCAAGTTCTTAAGTTGACCTTGAAGGACCATTGTTTTCCATTTATTTTGATTACAGCATTACAATTTGACATTTTTTTGTTGAATTTCTTCAAATTCTTGTTTAGACGTATAATTTTGAAACTATAATCATACATTATTTATTTCCAGTGCAAGTGTTGCTGAATCTACTACAACTGCTAAAGCCACCATATCAGGTACAAATGTATTTTTCTTACAGTCCATCACGATCATTTGTAATATCAGAGCTTTTGTGTGGTGTACTTGAACCTGAAGATGGTATCTATTATGGTACACTAATGGCTTTTCTAGAGAAACAACCAAACTTTCAGCCAAATGTAGTCTTTTGGACTCAATTGTTTTACATATGGGACCTTGCAAATGTTTGTTGTGGCTTCATTTCTAGTACATTTTTGCTGTGACATGTCCAAAACCATGAAACTGAGAAGATGTATTACTAATTGTACTACACAGTTATTTCAACCACAAACTTGAGAAACCTCCTAAATTCAGTTTCACTTTGGTTCATTGATTGACCTGATTTCCTCCCTATTGTCCTTAATCAGCCTCAGGCTTAGATACTTTACTGAATGGCCCCATCAAGAGTCCTGCCGCTTCTCAGGACATTCCTGTGGTGAGTTATCTGAGAACATAAGTTATTTCTTTCTTTACCTTTCCTTAACCTGTAGATCAAGAACAGACAGTAAGATTTTCAAAAATGTTCAAAGTGCTTTGATTTGGTTGAAATATATACACTCTATTGTCTTGCAAGGTATGCGGCTTTTTCTGACATTTTTTTGCCGTCTGTCCCCAGGCTGCTCCTGTGGTTTGTGAGCCACCTGTTGTGAGCAGTGGTGAGGAGTCAGGCACCCAACAGACAAGGTTGGAAATACAACAGTGATGTTATCAATTTAGGACTGGATTTCTCAGTGTTCAAAATACATTTTCAGCTGAGATTTAAATTAGCTATACGCCTATACCCGTCGGCCCATTTGCATACAAACACTTGATTCTGAATTTGGTTAGGGTATGTTTGCATTTGATCATTCAGATGCATGTAGGATGTAAGAAGGAAAGAGCTGTCATAAAACACTGCAATCTTCTTTCACAACATCTGGCTGGAGATGCTCCTGTAAACAATTCTGGTTTTCAATTTGTTTTACAATAAAATGTAGTCTAACCTCCCTGCTGTGTTACCCAATGACCAATATGTAGCCAAACACCTGCTTCAGAGTGTCAAAGGTCACAAAATCCTCTGTACTCCTGTAGGACCTTTGACCCTGAGGCAGAGAACACAGCCCCTCTGGTGGACAGTAAGTCATTCCTCGCACGGCTGATGGGCGGGGCCGGTTCCCAAGGCAATGCTGGGTCACCTGACCTGTCCATGTCCTGTTCCTCTCACACCTTCAACAACACCATCATCTTTGGCCAGGTGAGTTAGTTGTGAGTTAGTTGTTAGAGTTTATCCTATTCTATCGCCAGTTTACAGCGATCCTTTTCACTCATGCATAATATACCCGTTCGCTCCAACCATCTTTTCCACGCATAAGATACCAGTTCTGTGCAACTTCTTGTTGTCGGCAAGTGCCAATCATTTCACTGTTTACGGGTGCCAGACTGTTGTGTGGGATAGACCAAAGGAGCAAGGAGCTATCATACAAGATGAATGACTGGCTAGGTACCTTGAGTCACATTCTTGTGGTAAATTCTAGTTGATGACCATAGATACAAATGTAGCATAATTCCATAGTCAGTACACACTAAGGACTTGGTGCTACATTGGCAGTGAGAAGGATGAATAAATGCATAATTTTTCTGTCCCATCATCAGGACCCGAACATCACCTCGTCCCTGAACATGACCTGCATGGACGAGACATTCGCTGCACAGGACAACGCGATTCTTGGCTCTGATAATAGCGTGATAAAAGCACAGCAACAGGACAGCAAGGGGACAATCGACGCTGGCAGCTTCCTCTCAAAGTTCATGCAGCAGAGGCCAGCCCTGTCAGAGGACAGGCCTATTAGCAGTGGGGACCACACAGTTGTGTTTGGAGATGGGGATCAGGGCAATGACATGGACTTCACTGTCGCTTTTAGCGCCAGACAAGAGAAGGTCAGCTTGGAAAAGGAAGGGGCAGCTCAGAGGCAGTTTGGTGCGGCAAAAACGTTTGTATCCGTCGAAGACAAAACCACCGTCTTCAGTAATGTGGAGGTAGGTGCAGACATGGATTTCACGACTACCATCAGCAGCATCAGTACGAGCCAAGAAAGTGTTCACCTACAGCAAACATTTAAGACAGAAGAACAAGACAAAACCACTGTCTTCAGCAACACCCATACTGGTGCAGACATGGATTTCACAACTACCATCAACTGCATCAGTACGAGCCAAGAAAGTGTTCACCTACAGCAAACATTTAAGGCAGAAGAACAAGACAAAACCACTGTCTTCAGCAACACCCATACTGGTGCAGACATGGATTTCACGACTACCATCAGCAGCATCAGTACGAGCCAAGAAAGTGTTCACCTACAGCAAACATTTAAGACAGAAGAACAAGACAAAACCACTGTCTTCAGCAACACCCATACTGGTGCAGACATGGATTTCACAACTACCATCAACTGCATCAGTACGAGCCAAGAAAGTGTTCACCTACAGCAAACATTTAAGGCAGAAGAACAAGACAAAACAACTGTGTTCAGCAACCCTAATACTGATGCAGACATGGATTTTACAACTACTATCAACAGCATGAGAATGGAACCACAAACTGTTCCAACGCAACCACCTTCAATGGCAGAAGAACTTACTCAGGACAAAACCACTGTCTTTGGGGAAATTGAAGCTGGTGCTGACATGGAATTCACTACGGTCATTGGCAGTGAGGATAATGGAAACCACGTTTCTGGCCAGGACAACTCCATACAGCCTCAGAAACTTGCCCAAGACAAAACCGTTGTCTTCAATAATGTTGAGTGTGGCGCAGACATGGAATTCACTGCGGTCATCGGCAGTGACGGTTCAAGACAGAACATTATGACTGACCCGGCCAAGCCTCAGAAACTTACCCAAGACAAGACTGTAGTTTTCAGTCATGTTGAGAGCGGTGCAGAGATGGAGCTCACCACTGCCATCAGCGGCAACTCCGAGCAGCAGCAGCATCCTGAGATCACATGCCCACCAGTGCTACAAGAAGCTGCACAAGACAGGACGACAGTGTTTTGGGATGCTGAGACAGGCGGAGACATGGAATTCACTGCCGCGGTCGGAAGCCTCCAACCAGACACTGACGATGTTTCTTCACATGCCCCACTTGTCCAGCGTGAGGAAACCAACATTATCGGTGGGACAGAGGGAGGCATGGACTTAACAGCGTGTGTTTCTGATCTACAAGCTGCAACAAATCGTAGAGGGATGATCTCTCCACTTGTCAGCAATCCACAGGGGGAATTCCAACTTGCCAAAGACAGCCCAGAAAAAACAAAGATCCTCGGGTTCAACACACAGGACGGAGACATGGAGCTGACCACAGTCGTTCCAGAGCAGAAAGTTGGGGACGACAGTCAGTCCCTAGCAGCAGTACTAACGGAAGGGACCAGAGCACTCTCCACTCAGGATACGGGCGGGATGGAGCTAACCTGCCAGTTTGAGCCCACAGGGAACCAGAAGAAGCCTTCTAAGCTCAACAGGTTGAAGAGGAGACTGTCAGAAATGGCAGGAGAAACCACTCGGGTCTTCGGGGGTGAAGACACGGCAATGATGGAGCTAACAGTTGGCATCGGTACCATCGCAGAACCAGAAGTATCAAGTAGAAACGACATGTTCTCAACTCAAGACAGGACGGAAGCTGCTGGTGGTGAGAAGACAGCACTGTTGGACCTTACTGTTGGCATTGGGGGCACGCTCAACACTCAGACGCTGTCAGAAAATCAGGACAGTGACAAGACCAGAGTTTTTGGCAGTGAGAACACGGCTAGGATGGATCTGACACATGGTTTTGGTGGGATCTTAGATGGAAACAACATGTTGCACTCTGCCAAAAGTGTACAGAAAGCGAGCATGCCTGTTGTGCAAGACAATTGTGGTAGCTCAGAGGAGAGGAGTTCAGGAATGGCTGACCTCCCCAGAAGCACCAAGGAAACAACTGACAGAACGCAGGTGTTTGGTGCAGAGGATGACGGTATGGAGATGACTCGATGTCACACTGGGGTGATATCCGAAGACTCCAGCCTCCTTGTGTCTGCCAAGAGGAGAAAGACGACAGCACAAGGAAAAAGAGTCAGTTTTGGTCCCAGTCAAACCCTTGCCACAGCCTCAGCAGGCTTGCCCACCATGGCAACATTAGACATGACCGAGAGGACTAAGATTTTTGGCTCCGACATGACGGCCTCAATGGATGTGACAAGTTGCACTGGTGGCATACTCGGACAGGCAGCTCCTCAAGGTACCCGGGAAACCCCCGGCAGGCCCCTGTCCAGCCTTGCAGACCTCACCAGCTTCCAGCAGCTCAGTAAACCCCGGAGTAGCCTCCCGCTGTTGAGAAGCAGAACAAGCCTAGTGTCCACGGCTAGAAGAGCTTCTGCAGCAGCAGCCAGCATGACAGATCCTCAACAAGACACTGACTCAGCTCCATCTCCTCAACAGCAAGAAACACCAGAGACAGTCACTACAGCACAAACAGTGGCAGAGGAAGTTTTGGAACCGGCTACAACTCCACCATCCAGTGACAGTGATGTGGCTGTTGAAGAAGCCCCTCAAAGGAGAACAGAGACAGATATTGGCCCCCCAATGGTGGAAAACAGGCCGCCTGTCCCACCTCTCTCCATCATACCTGTGACAGGTGACAACCGAGGTGATGCCGGCATCATCAGTCCAGAGTTCGACCTACAGAATGAGCAGCTGGAACTGGTGGAGACCACAGCAGAGTTCCTGGCAGCCGTGTGTCAGGAAAACTTGACACTGCCTTCTACCAAGCCACCAGCTGCAGGTAAAGGATGTTTCTTTCATCTCCAGACAAATTTTAACATTGCATTGCAGAATAGGCAAATTGCAGTAAAATCTGGAGAGAGATATCTACATTTAGTACCAATACTACCATGGGTCAATTTGAATTTGGAAGAACAGACAGTTAAACCCGTCCGAGCAACCACCTGGCGCAGGCAACCACCTGCCGTCAGAGGACACATTGAAACAGTCCTGTCCATTTTTACATAGTGAAGACCCCCTCCCAAGCAACCACCTGTCTTCCCCAACCGGCAACCACTTTTTTACAGTCCCAAAGGGGCATTCAACCTGCCCCAACCAACCAAAATTGATTGACAGCAGCTAGCAGCCATTTTCTATGAAGAATTATGTACTCGGCACAGTTACCCTGGACTTCTTTTCTTTACGTAAGGGAATATCAGTCAAGCATATTGACAATGTGCACCGTGCAAAATGATTATCAGTGAGAATTTTGACATACTGGTAGAGAAATTGAAAGCACTTGTTTGGGCTGTTGAAGGAAACAGACAACTACAAAACAAACCATGTTTGATTGTTAGACAAACTCAGCTCTGATTGTTAAACAATGGTTTCTTGAAATTTGTTTTGGGATTGAAAACTGTGCATCTCTTGTAGATATGTTTCCTGAGAACTAACTGAAAGATGTATATCATGCGAACCGTATCATTTATTATTTTTGTTCGCCAACCAACCAACTAGTCGGGAGCAACCTCCTGTCCTCAGCAATCATTTTTGCACGGTCCCTTGAGTGGTTGCTCAGGACAGGTTTGACTGAATTAAAAAAATTCAGACAAACATATTGTTGGTGATTTAAAGGATACCAAAGTCATGTTGTAGTACTAGTAGGACAGAAATGATAGTATGGGTATATATGCAGTTACAATGTTACATAGTTGATCCTAATAGCAACTCAAATTCACAGAAAAAAAGGATGTTGAGCCCTGGTGTTGTTGATTTCTTGTCTCCCAGTGCCATCCCAGTACAGCTCCTCCACCCTCCCCACGGACCTGTCACACGCCAATAGCACTCTCCTGGACGTGACCTGTAGGTCAAACTCAAGTTCAGACAGGTCTGCACTGGGAGCCACTGGCATGGAAGTGCAAGATGACATGGTAATGTTTTCACGCTTCCTTTTCTTTAAATCAAAGTCAAAAATGGAAAGATTTCTGTCGGAGTAAATCTGTTGTCTAATTTCTTATTTTTCACTAATGATAATAAGCATGTAAGTAATTGTAGCTGAAAATGAAATAAAATTATATATTCCATGTAATAGTAAACAGGAACAGAGGTTTTTCTTCACTTCAAACATATGAACTATTGTTATGATCTGTTTTCCTTTGTAACAGACCCTCCCGCAACAGGGCAGGCTGTCAGTGTCCCAGTTCCTGACGTACTGCAACATCGTGTTCCAGGACCAGGGGAAGGACAGGAGGAGCATCATGCCTCTCATCAAGGTAACATGTTTGTGTCACTAGGTGTATGTATAATCAGTACATCACCACATGATATAAATATACCTTTGTTCGTTTGTTTATTGTTAACAGAGTGACCCACCAGGGACCCTGTATGACCACGTTTATTTGTTTGTTTGTTTATTGTACACAGAGTGACCCACCTGAGACCCTGTATGACCCCTGTTTGTTTGTTTGTTTATTGTACATAGAGTGACCCACCTGAGACCCTGTATGACCACCTGGAGATCCTGAGCAGCCTCCTGCCCCAGGCACATGTGTACGAGTGGAGCTGCAACAAACTGCAGGAGCACATCGGAAGGTCTGTGTCCATATAGCTTAACCTTGTTGGACACATTTTTCCTTGTTGAAGTCACTTCTTGGCAAACTTCCTACTAAACCCCAACCAGAACTGAGAACACCTCAATATGGTGCTGTCACTGCCATGATATCGGGGAGAGAGAAGTTTGATGGGTGCAATTTTTTATCATTTTCATTATCAGCACCAAGTTTGAACATAGGGAACATTGAAACCCATACATATTGCCTGTCTTTCGTGTCACAATCTCTCGATTGGAAGAGTAGCTCTTCTTCAACTGAACTAGTCGAGGGATCAGTTTCCTCTCACCTGTAGCATGAAGCCTATTTCTATCCTTCTCTTTCAGTACAAGGCAACTAGTGAAACAGCAGGAGGAGCGCCTGGACCAGAGTAACCCAGTCCTGTTCTTAGAAGCGCAGAAGATGTTGCAAGACGGGAGACTGAAGGAGGTAAGGCACAGAAGTACATCTCAGAAATGTTCTCTCACTAACAGCTACGAGGAAACTGCGGACTACATTTTGTGTGTGCCAAAGAGTAACTTTCTGCTCTTATGCTTTTATTTTGCTTTTATGTTGAATTCCAATTTTTTTTTTAAATCCAAGTACTAGCCAGTTGAATTTGTGTGGCCTAAAAAGGCATCATTCATATTCCTCCATGTGTCTCCCAGGTTGATCAGCTGAAGAAGGACATGGAGTCCTTAAGATCCTGCTGTAAGAAACAGGCCAAGACAGAGTGGCACCAGTGGAACTATAAGATGTCAGGCACCATCGTGGAATCACTGAAGGTTTGCACTTTCTGCTGCAAAACGGACATACTTCTCTAAACTATAAACCCAAGAACCTGCCTTACATAATTTGCCAGGCTAATAAGTTCAGCTAGTTTTGCAACCATAATTTCTTCAGGTAACAGGCTAAGGTAAGCCAACATGCCTGTGTGAGCCTCCATACCTACATGTAGGTGGGCCACAACAGCTTGGCATGCCATATTTGATTCTGGCAAGGGCTAAGATCACACATATTTATCAGTCTCAGTTGTTACTTTTTTTCCCTGCAGGAAGAACATGCAGACATGAAGGCAGGTGTGGAAGAACTGGACGCTTCCCTACAGAAAATAGACCAAAGTTTAGCTGCGCTCGACAATGGTAAGTTTGTGAGATTGAAATGAAAAATAAGGAAAGCCAACCTTTGCCAGTGATTTATATGTACTTTAATGTAAACATTTCTTGGGTTGAATAAGCCATGATCCAGTTGCTTATGTAGTCTTAGACAATATTCAGTCGAGAGAGAAAAATACAATGAAGTTAGATAATAATGCGTTCACCAAGGTGATTATCTCTCTACAAAGTGTCCACTCCAGCAAGATAGATATTGATGGTACTGCTACGATGAATCTGTTTCAGTTGAGAAGGATTTGGAAGATGCCATTATAAATTTGGAGGGGATGGAGCTGCCGTCTGAAGAGGACATTCAGAGATTGAAAAAACAACAGGCTGAACTGTTGCAGAAAGAGGAGGGTGAGTCTGGAGTAGCTACCTTTGTCTCAAACCTTAGATAACATAGAGTGCTAACAGATATTACATAGGCAGGCTAGACAACATTGCTGCTTTTATTTATTTTTTAAAGAGCCAGATGTTTCAGATAGCAGCCACTATCTTCCCAATGTCCAAAATGAATTTTGATTTCTATGCACTGATAAGTAGTTTCATGAATCTATAATTCCATTCCAGTAGTGTTGTATTAATGAGCTGTTGTCTTCCAACTTGTTACAGAACTTGCTGCATCTCAACAGGAACAAGAACATTTGAAAAGGTATTTTTGTTTATATCAGTAACGTTCTTGGCAACTAAAGTTCCACAACCCCATGCCTTTGCCAAATGATTTTACCTTTACAACTGGAGTATTAATTGTGTTTGTCATTAATTATGCAAAGAACCAAAGAAATGAATTCATGTGGTCACATTGATGATAAATAATAGTTTGAAAGTGAATGTGAGACCAGTCGCCCACACCCTGCCTCCCCTGCAGCACCTGCGTGAGCCTGCAGCAGGAGAGGGAGGCCCTGGAGCTGCAGGTGGACCAGCTGCAGCTGCAGCAGGCGGAGCTGGGCCTGCAGCAGGAGGGTGAGGACGGTCCCGCAGCTCAGGCCCTGCAGGAGCAGGTCAGGGCACTCAACAGGCTGCAGGGGTGAGTCATTTCAGTGCACAGTGTGGCCTGACATATTCTAGGTTCAAATCACTGAGAAGGCCTGATGTTGCACCCTTGGGAAAGGTAGTTCAGCGCTTTACAACTATCTAGCCTATCTAGCCATGGAGGTCCCGAGTTTGAGGAGAGCCACACTTCAACTTAAGTCATGATATTTGTGTCCCAGTCCTACTCATGTAATCCGTAACCACCAGGTTCAATGCCCAGAAGTGGCTTCTTGACCGTGCAGTGAACAAACTTGTTACAAAAATGGTCATTACAGTAGTGATGAAAAATTCTATAGTTTAGTCCTTTCTTACATAAGAAGTTGTTGAATCTACCTTATTACATCAAGTGGCAATATTAACATACAAATAGAATATCGCTGTGAAATACAAATGGTTGAAAACCTGGGACATACTCTTGTCATAATTTCTGAGTGGTAGATGGCTTTTGAACTCAAAAAGAACTGATATTAAGTTTGGGCCCCCAGCAGTTTTGTTTAGAACTGCAGACCTAATCCGAGAATGTTTCCCCAGCCTTGTGGAGTGGGACCTGGAGGAGCTGTCAGCTGCTCAGCTGCGTGTGACGTTTCTTCAGAAGTCCCTGCAGCTCACAGTGGTGTATGCTGGGGCAAAGGGTGAGTAGCATGCCATTGATTACTTTACCCACCAGGGATCTTAGGAACACGCGTGTGCATTTATGTGTCAGTGTGTTTCTCAGTGTGTGCGTGTGTGTGTAGCACACCTTAAGCACCTGTGAACTGTTATCTGAGCCCAAGTAGTTTTTTCTTACATAATGACAGGTTAGATCTGCAGTATTTCGTTATAAGTAAGAATTTTTAATCACTATGATGTGTGATTGCTTTTTTTTGTCGATAAGTACTTACTTCTTGGTCACATTACATCTGTCCCACAGACGAGTGTCAGAAGATCACAGATATCCAGCTGGAGTCGCTGCTGGCAGACGAGGCCGCGCCCTGGGCACACCTGTGCCATCGCATGGTTCTGGGAGCGCTGGACCTGTCACAACTGGTACACACCTACCCAACCTTTCCTACACAGAGCAAGGTATGCCATGTTCTGTAGCATATTTTATGGTCTCCATGAAAAATGGAGGTATTATTTTAGGTATGTCTGTGTGTCTGTATGTTTAATGTTTCTACATTTTTGAAGTCAGCATAACTCAACTTCTGTATGATTTCCGATGATACTTGGTTTGTTGATAAATGTTGGGAAGGAAGGGCAGGCCGTATTGAAATTCTACAGGGGAACTATGAGTATGACTAGTGTGAGACTGGTGGAAAGATTTCAGTGATCTGTAGATTGAATCTGCAATTAGTATATGCGACCATTGGTCCCTTGGCCAATAACAAGAGTATCATGGTAATTTTCCTGGTACATATATAGTTGATTGATACTTTTTTTTTCAATCTTTTTTTACATTGTATTTCAGCTTCTGCACAGAGTGTCGTTGCTGGTGTCAGAAGCCCGCAGGTTGGGAGATGAAGTACAGAGCATCGTCCTGAGGCACCCGTTCACCACTGTGGATGGCACAGAGTGAGTGGTCTTACAGAATCTTCTGTTTACAGGACAATTAACACTCAACATCATCATCATCATCCACAATTAACCCTGGTCACATGGAAACAAGATCTAGTAATTTTCCATGATTTAAGCCAAATGTTTCAGCATGTTACCAATATTGCAGTGAAGTTTTGAATGTAATCTATCATAACTTTATGTCAAACATATTTCTATCTATCCTCTGGAAACATGTAATAACTGTAAAAACTGGCAAGAGATTCGTTCATCGTTGTATATTTGAAATAGCTAGTGAAGTGTTGCTTAAAGATATGATTGGTCTATTTCAATGTTTTCAATTAGAAACAGATTTACCAAAGTCATGTGAATGTGTTGTAATGATACATTGGGAACACCCTGACGTATGCCCTCTGACCTCATGACCTGTTTGTGTTTGTGCCCTGCAGCCTGACTGTGGAGTTCTCCAGTGTCGAGGCTCACGCCAAGTTCTTTGTGACCTTCAACCTGACCCCAGGTGCCTACCCAAACCAGTTGGTCAAGTGCACCTGTACACACAGGATAGGTGCCATCAGGTGAGAATCATCCAGGTGTAACATTAGGCAGGTGCTAAACTACTGGTGTGTCCCTGTACACAGGGTATCTGAACCGCAAACCTTCTTTACAGTTTTTGATTCCCACTCTTCATACACTGTACAGGGTTTTCTAATGGATTGCAGTATGTGGGTGTGAGTCTATCAGTATACCAGTAGCCCTACATCATCTCTTACTTGTAGATAATGCCAAGGAATGCTTCTAAGTTCTTATACATGTAATGTCCAGACCTTTTAAGAGATGGTAGACTTGTTGGGCAAGCTATTTTCCAGTGACGTCAAGACTATGTTGACTACTTGAGTTGTAACACATCCCTCCATCCCACCTCCTATAAAATGATAGATGCTGTATAACTGCAGGCTGTGTTCAGAAATGTTCTTAGAGACTGTCCTGAATACGAGTTCTAAAGTTATAACACATCTCCCCACTGTTTATCCATCTGTTTCACCTCTGATATAGGCTGTATAACTGCAGGCTGTGTTCAGAAATGTTCTTACAGACTGCCCTGACTACTTGAGAAGTAACAAGTCCCTCCCTCCCTCCAGCCCGTCTGCAGTGGAAGGTGCCCTGTGCGGTGTCCCAGCAGGCAGCCTGTACCTGACCAGGATGGTGCAGTCTGTGGAAGAACTCATTCAACAACACGCTGACTCACTACGCCAGACACGCAAGGACCTCTAGCTCTATACTGCAGTTCAGAGATTGGTTTTCAATGGTTGAAAGCTTTGATGATATGGCAGCTTGATGTAGTGTGTAGGCATCTCAATATATCACCTTGCCTGAAAAACCCTGTACATATTTTTTATAATGTAATACTAAACATAATGACTACTTTGGTAACTTGTATGATCAATTTTATATTGATTGATTGTGTGTGTGTGTGTTTGGTAATACCTCATCATCATGAATACCAGCAAGTTTTTACATATTAGTTTTGATTAGCTTTAGTTTTATCATATGATCGTGTCAAAGAGTAATGTTCCAGTGTCCACATATCAGCCATCATGTCTTGACCCAATGGCTGTCCCAATGGTCAGAATTACTCAACCACCACCCTGACTTTCCAAATCTGTTGACCACTGTCTTGCTAAGATTACAAGGAAACTTACACCCGGTCCTTGTAATCCTGATTCACAAGCCCAAGATGGATATGTATTAACAGTTGTACCTGTATGTAAGCAGTACAGCATGTATTATATAAAAAAAGATTGTATTTGACATTGAGTTTCATTGCTAATCTTAAAGTTTATGGTTTTATAAAAGTAAAGAGAAAGAAATATCATTAATGTGTCATTAAACAAAAGGGCTGAAGAGAGTTTTTTGGTCTGTCGCAGGCTTTTATTCAGTTCAATGTAAAAGTGTATTTCTCTCCATTGCAGCTTGTCCAAACATTTTATGTTTGTTCCAAATCTCTCAGTTTTTCTGTAGAAGTTAGTTCTGTGATCGTTGAGCCCTTAACAGCAATTTGTACCTGTATATTATGCAAATAGAATATTATGAAATGCAGTCAAAATGATATGACTGGAGAAATCCCAGTTTGTTGACTTTGCTTCAAAGTTATCTTTTCTGTTGTGTGTAGTTAATGTTCTCTCCTAACTTCCTAAGACAGGTTTCTGTACAGATATGATATGATGAATAAAGATGGCAAGGAAAATTGTCCAGACCTGTCGTTTTCTTTAACAAGTCTATGTCTTAGATCATGATTTTTCAAATGTGAAACTATTATTATTGATTTACCACACCATGTGTACCACTAGTTCACTGGTAATGGCAAACACTGGGTGTCCTTTAAAAGTATCTGAAATTATAAGTTTGTAGCGATAAAAAAAAGGACTCAAGGACTGAAATGAGGGCTGTGGCAAATGCTCATGGAGACCAAACTTTATTTGGGGAAAAATGGGCAATCCACTGCTGCCATTCCCTTATTGCCACTAATCAAGCAGCTGCTGAGTCACCTATCACTTTGCTAGAAGCTTGTATCCTCCTGTGCATGTACCTAGTGTCACACAGGGCAGCAAGCAGTCTCCAATCAGAAGGGTTGCCTATAAGCAGATGAAATTTGAAATTATATCAAAACTATGAAAATGATTTAGAAGCAATGGTTTGCAGACACGTTTTTTTTTTAACTTTTGTTTTATAACCTAAATGTTTTATCTATGTTGAGCTTTTGTACATGAAATAACATTGTACATTGCAAATGTACATTTTTCAAGTACAGAGGTGAACATCATTGTTTCTTTTGCAAATTGAATGTGTAGGAATGAATATGTGTTCACAAGAGTGAGATTATAAATCCCTTATGCCAAAAAGCAGTTACTCAAGCAAGTGGATATGATTTTGGAAACTGGATATGATGTGTCAGTGATGAAAATTAGTGAATACTAGTTGAAACGTCTGACCATTTCCAATATCATATCCACTTGCTTGAGTAACTGCTTTTTGGCATAGCTTATTACTTGGATGTCTAACCTTCATCGACGTATAAATCCCTTACCCTCCTCTACATGGTCCCATAATCCCCAGTCGCGACGATCTCGCGGCAGACAGGGCAGCACTGCCCAGCTACGTCCACCGGGTTGGGGCATGCTGGGGCTGGGCATAGAATGGCTATGCAGGCCGGCGCCACTCCGGCTTCATAGCAGTTACACTCGGTGCAGTCGTCCGGCTGTAGGGCGGAGTAAGTAATGGATGGAATACGTACATCTAAAACACCGCCGTTATACCCCCTTCACATTATGCGCGGATTCGATCGGACGATGAGTCTGCGAGCTCTAAATTACGAGGAGGCATGACCCTGACG